>NW_008673153.1:5871-9692 GCF_000695815.1 Acanthisitta chloris
ATGTGGTGGCTGCCCCAACCCTGGTGGTGTTCAAAGCCAGGCTGGATGAGGCCTTGAGCATCCTGGTCTAGTGGGGAGGTGTCCCTGCCCATGGCAGGAGGGTTTTGACTAAATGATCTGTAGGGTCCATTGTAACCCCTATAATTCTATGATTCTGTAAATCCTAATTTCCAAGACAGTGGATAATGCAGAAAGTCTAGTTATGGATTCTGAAAAAAAATCTTTTTTTGCAGGGGATGGTGGCTTTGTTTCTTGTGGGATAATTTTTTTCTCTCTGCTGTTTGTGAGTGGCTGTCTGCAGTGGCACTGTAGGGCATTACTGGTGAGAAGCAGGGATTTCTTAGGCCCTTTAACTTTGCTGTGTGGAGCAGCTGCCTGGACCAGACTTCTTTTTGCCCAGCGTGAAATGCTTTCATTCTGGATAGTGCTTTGTGATGTGAAGTGCACATAGACAATCACTGGGCAAGGACTCAGTATTTAGTAGAATAGTAATCCTTTCAGGGCTTGACATTCACAGGATAGTGAACACAAATGCTTATCTACTGAGACAATTTTTTTTTCTTTAAAGCCTATTGCAAGTAAAAACTTGTTTCAGTGGCATTTTTAATGCCCTTTCAACATTTCAGCTGGTAGTAAATAAGTGTTTACAGCAGAATTAATCATAAATGGGTTGCCAGGTTGTAGGGCTTTTATTTGTTTTTACCTTAAGTAAAAATAGGCATCATACAGCTTTCGTAAAATTGAAACTCCTCAAATTTCAACAAGACCTTTATTAAAGTCGGTGTCTACTTTTAACATTAATTTCACATACAGAGAGAAGTGAAAAGGAGATCTATGTATTGAGACTGTAAATGTTGGATCTAAAGAACACTTGTCATTATAATGTCTGTGAAAATGCTTTTCATTATTTGTCTTTGAATAGTGAGTCCAGTCTGTAGAGTCTTGATCATGAGTAGGTAGCCGAAATGAAACTCCTTGGACTAATTCTAATGATCATTCAGAGAAAAAACAAAAATGGTGGTGAAGGCACAAAATGTAAATGTTCTTAGTTCTTGTTTGTATTGTTTGAGGTATGGTCAGAGATATGATCAAACTGATGGCTTAGCTCTTGTGATCATAAAATTGTAATTATTTCTTTTGGGTGGCCCACAGTTTGAATAATTAGGGATGGATTTTATGGTGGTGGTACTAGAATCAGAGACTAATTCTTGCAGCCTGTGTCTAGTTTTACCCATTAAAATATTATATTTATCACATGGACTTCATAGACATACTGTCATAGTAATACAGATTTTTACATATGTAATCACTATTGCACTTAATTTAAATTCTTCCCATAAATTGAAAATTTTTGCTACTGATTTCAGAGGGCACATGACACATATCCAACTTAGATTGTAGAACTGTTTTCTATTATGGAGGAATGCAGTATTAAAATTCTTGATTCTGAGTAAATGATGGCCCTGTCTAAACTGGATGTCTAAAGAAAATATGGATTTTTTTTCTGATGTTTCTACACTGCTGTGCCATTATCTTAGTAAAGAATCAAACATACATTGATTGTTTCATGCAGCAACTCTTTTATTATCATTCCTTTGGTAGCTCATAGCAAATAAGATGCTAATTCTATTTTGCTATCTGCTTGGTTTATTTTGGATGACAGACTCATTAACAAATGCCAGATGCTTATTTGCACGGACTTGGTGGTAGAGCTTTACAGTAGGCCTCAAATGTGGGAGTCAGCAAAAGTTGAATTTTGAATGTATGGCATCTATAAGCTCATCATTTTAAGTTTGGATCCAGCTCTTGATCCCAGGAAATGGAGTTCCTAAGGGTGCTTAAGTGTTTAATACTTTTCAGCTGTGTAGGTCAGAATGTGTGAAATGCAAAAGTATTAATTAGCACAGATGGGGCATTTGTGCAGATGTTAAACAGACCTTTAAGTGTGGTGATAGTTGTAGTTACTTGTGTAAGCACTAGTAGAAATGCAATAGATCTTTCCTGGTAACTACAGTACTATTGACACTTTTCATTCATATTCTTATATATGATGTGGGATATTAAAAACTTTTTATTTTCCTATAGACAGACTGCTATGTGTTATACAATGATATGATGAGGAAGTTGTATATCTAGCAGTCTTTTAATTCTCAGGAGAAAACCTCCTTGTTTTGCTAAGTAATTCTACTGCAGTCTTGAAGCAGAATTATTTTCTTTTTTTTATTTTCTGGCTTTAGGTATTTGGTTTTGGTGGATTTTTGGTTGGTTGTTTTTGGTTTTTTGATTTGTACTTCTGAAGTATATTTGCTTTGTTTCTCTCAACCTTGTCTAATCATCATAATGCTAGATTTGGGACTGAATCTGAACAGGTTTGTTTCTCTGAAAGCTCTAGTACAATGTGGTTTCATTGGCTTATTTAATTTTATTTTGCAGCACCTGAAGCTACATGTTTGGACTGTCACATTTGATGAGTTCTTAAAAATAGACAGCAAAGTAATCTGACTTTTGGCTATTTGCAAACTGTGGAGGAAAAAAATCTCCATAAATTATGTACAGCCTGAATCTGAATTTATTTTCAAATTATTCTTCTTCCTTGCACTGTGCCTGTTTCTGTGAAATCTTACTTTTCTCAGTTGAGCTGTTTTCTGTCAGACAGATATTTATATTTTACCAGCTAATAAGCAAAAGATGATGCTAACAATTTTATAAGTAAATAGTTAAGCTTTATTCAGCAGCAGTGCAATGTGGTGCTAATGTGAGGTGTGCAGTTGTATTTTTCTTGCATTTGAGTTGCTGCTACTGCTCAGCCTGTGATTTGGTCTTGAAGGTTTTGCTTTTAATCAGAGAATCCTATTATATTGCAAAATGGACCGTTGTGGAGTGATTGAAAAAAATTGTTATCTTAATTTAAAGCAAGTGATCTTTTTAAATTTAAAACAAGGATTAATTAGAGTACAGTAGCACACAACAGCATGTATTGTGAAGTGCTCCCATGAATCACTTGCACTCTGTGGAGAGAGGAACTGGTTTTGTATATCTTAATTCAAAAGAAAGCTTATTAAAGAGCCAACTGCAGTTAACATTCATTATGTTACTCTATGAAATCTTGTGAGATGGGGCGGCTGTTATTTTTGTTTTCACTGTATATGTAGTGTACAAAACATTCCCATTGACACTTAATTTGTACCCATAAAGCATATATTGCACCCAGGAACACCACTGGTCTGCATAAACCAGTAACAGTTATATCAGGTTTCTTGAATGTAGCAGAAAAATGTATGGAACCATTCCTTATGGTCCCAGGACCTACAGCTTCTGTCTTGACCTCAGGCTTCATGTACAGGTTAGCTGTACTCTGCTTCTTTCTTGCCTGTGTGCCCCACACACTCTGCCTGCCCCCTAAAAATGAGAATTAAAGAAAGGGTGTCAAAAACCCCATTCGTGAGTGTGAGGTACTGATAAAATTAGTGATGTATCAAAAACTAGAACCTTCCTACTTGATGAGGGAATCAAAGCTAAGTTATCACCCTGGAATATGCTTAAAATTTTCTGCTCCTTTCTAATTTGCTAGTGGGGTCATGAGGCCAGTAGGGGAGTTCTTTACAGGAAGCACCTTTTCAAGAACGAGTGTCCCTGGAATTATAAAATGAGTGTTGTGTCCCAAGAAATGATCATTGATTATGTAAGGAGTTTCACTGATTTTATTTTTTTTTAAGTGCTGCACTATTTTGTTTTGCATTGTTGTTAAAGGAAACCACCAAGAAAAGTGGGTGCAGATGTACAAATAGTATTTTTTTTAAAAAAGTTGCATTAATACCTGC
>NW_008673153.1:9728-19677 GCF_000695815.1 Acanthisitta chloris
TGGTCATCAGTGTTGCATATATTTCTATTCTAGCACTTCCATTTTTGTATTTCCTCTTCTTAACTTTTTTTGCTGTTTTGATCCTGTTACCCTGTGAAAGGGAGATATTTGTTCATTTAGTTTATTCTTTTAGTTATTTAAACACTATGTGAATAAATTCTATGAGAGTTTGTAGAGAGAAAAGTATTGTAGAAATTCTTGGTTAATCCAGTGCTCAAAGAATTTATGATGGTTTAGAAATATCCTTCTCTGATACACTTGTCCCACTGAAATTGGTAGTGGGTTTGTTCTTTAAGATTTTGACAACTGGTCAGACCAGGAACACAGTTATGAAACATGCAAATCTATAGGCAACTATAAAGCAATGATATTTTCTTTTCCTTTTCAGTGCACTCGAGATTTTAGTCTTGTAGGTTGGGTCTGGATTAGGTCAAAGCAATTAAATCATTTCAAGTAAATAAACCATCTGGTAAAAAAGGCTCCTTGTCATACTGTGTTTCCATCAAAATATTCTCTTAATATGGAGTATGGAGCATTGGGCTGGAAGAGGTAAACTCTTCTGTGGATAGTAGCTTTTGAAGGGGCATTACTATTGCAAAAAAAAAAAAAAAAAGGATGGTTGAAAGGTAGATTTGGCTACTGTACCTCAATCCAAGCTGCCATTTTTTGTCTCCCATCTGACCTTTTCATCATGCCTCTTTTCCTTATTATTGAATAGTTCTACGCTAGGTTATTTTAAAAATGTAAAATAGGAGAAAAATGCTCAAGAAGCATACTCCATGTCACATACCTACCTGAGCAGTCTGAAGAGAGATTGCTTCCCTCTGCCTGGCTTTAAGAGAAAATGGCCTTTTAAATGGGGAGAATGGAAGGAAAAGTTATATAAATTCCAAATAGAAAGTTCTCCTCCTTATTGATGAGAAAATGTATCATGCAAATAATTTATCAATTTGAGTCAGTAGGATGAGCATAGTGAATTATTTATTGAAGTTTAAATGAAACCTTTTAATACATTAATTTGAAAAACAAGTTTGCAGTGACTAGTAACTAACATTATAATATACATTGTTAGAGGATTGACTTGCAGAAAAAAATGGATTATTGCTATATTCTTTTAAGATCTGGTTTTGAGTGAAAATTAGATACTTCATTTAATGAGCTATTAATATTAACCAGAAGTGCCTGTTCTGTCTGTGTTGTGGAATACATAAAAAGGAAAAATGCTGCTGTGCCTACTACATAAATTAAATGCAATTACAAAGCTACTCTGGTAGCAGAGTGTTTTCCAAAACATTAAGTGTATTCGTCTGGGTGGAATAAGACTCTGGGATGGAAAAAGGAAAGTAGTGGAGAAGTTGAGCTCTTCCCTTGTGGTGGGTGTGGATAAACTTTAAAAACTGCTCTTCCCAAAACTGCACTGTCAGGTTTTCATATGCAGTACATCACAATGTGGCAACTGGGCTGCTTGAGTAGTGTTCACAGGGGAAACAGATGTTTGCCCAAGTTCCTTACTCAGCAAAAGGAAAGTACAAGTAGAAATGCATAGCTTTGTTGAGATTTGAACCGTGTTTGGATTTTTGTGTGTTGGAATTGGATTTGGACATGGAAGATCAGCCTATCTATCAATCAGCCCATCCTGTGCTGCTTCTGTATGGTACACTTGATGTGGATGGACAAACCCTCTGGTTTTGAACAGTGAAGTGGATTTGAAAGTTTTCAGGTGTTCTTTGACGTGCACAAAACTACCAGTAGAATAAATTGCTAGGTGTTGAAACCAAATTGTACTATATGGACTTTTTACTATTTTTTTAACATGCCATTTATGATGATTGCTCATGTGCTTTATGTCATCTGTGCGCGGCTTCTGCTTCACAGCTTGGCTGGTCCCAGCTCCTTCAAGCCTGTAGGAGTGAGTCTTCAATTGATGTTGTGCAAATATAGTGTAACATTCTGTGTGCCACAACAGTTTTGCAAAGAAATAGAATGGTCTCTGCTTTGCCTTTCATCTGTGTGTCATTTCATACTGTGAATGCAGCCCATTTTGATACATATTCACAGGCAGCCATATCATCTTAATTCCTTGCTCCTGGTGTATATCTGCATTTTCCCAGGGTATTAAATAAATCCCTGTGGAAAATGCTTGGGGAGAACAGAAAACTGCTGTGTGAAATTTTACCATCCTAATCCATATTTACCAATTTTACAGCCAGGCACTGGGAAAGCATTGGTGATCTGCCTTATGAAGAATCGTAAAGGAACTAAATGGGAGGTTATTCACTTCACGTTTGTCAGTGAGCTAACATCAGTGTATTTTCACCATAGAATTAGGGGGAAATATTTTTAGCAGCATAAGTCACAAAGGTGCTGTCATGGTTTAGAAATTTCAGTTTTCATGCGCTTTGTTGTCTTGTGTAGCAACAGTTGCAGAATGGAAACTAATTCTTGTGCAAGTTGGAAGTGTGAATGGTTTTCTAGCATTTATCCAAATGATTGCAAAATTTATCCCAAACTGCGTTAATTCTCACAAAGTCTGTATTTATACAGCATTCATAATACAACAGCCTGTGCTCTTTTGCTCTGTCCTGCAAGTCTTCTATAGAACTTGAGTAAATAATCAGGTCTTTCATAAAGATATGCCTTCCACGTCTGCCTCAGTATTTTGCATTTTTGTTGAAGTTACTACCCAGGTCATCACTTGAGATAAGTAATTTTATAATACATCTCTCTAATTGCAGCAAATTGTTTTGGGACTTTTTTTCCTCTCCAGTTTTCAACTAAAGCAGACTAATAAACAAAACCATGGATGTTTCTAGCTTTTATTCACTTTTGCTCTGCCTGTTTTTGAGCCAGTGACTTCAAGATGAAATGCTTTTTTGTATTATCATTTTGAAATGAACTAATTTATTTTTTTTTCTGCTTTAAGGTTTTCCCATAGGAACAAACTTTTTTGTTATGAAAGTAATGGAGGAAAAGAGGTTCATCTTCTCTCAGTGAGCTTTACTCTCCATGGGGTCTGGTAAAGTGCTCAGTATTTAAATTCAGCACCGTAAATAAAACAACAACTTGCAATGAAATTGCATTCCAATTTTCATACTATCTAGCTTTGGAAGGTTAAAGGCCTTAGTCTGAGTTTTTCTTGCCATTCCTTTAGAGATTTGATTGCATTTAGAGAAATTGAGTCAGGATCCTAATACTGAAGATAGTATAGGTAGTCCTTTTATCACTGAGACAAGAACACAAGTCTGGAAACTGTATCCTGGGAATGGGGAAACAGTGACGATGAAGCTGCACTTTGTAATAGTTACACATCCTACTACAGTAATTCTCTCTTTGTTCGCTCTGTAGCACTCGATTCTTCAGCACAAGTGGATACATCTTCCAAAGCATTGAAGGATGGAGTATTTTCTTCTCTTTGCTTCTGAATTTGTTTTTTTCTTTTAAAAGAAGGCAGGGTAAGACCTAGAGATGGCCAGCAAGGAAGCTGCAGTGTTTGCATCTCCTCAGAACACAGGACTCTTTTTAAAAGAGCAAATATGGACAGATCTACTTAAGGAGCTTTAGTACATGACTTTGGGGTGCTATCCTTTTAAGGACTGAATGAGCTTTTCACCTCTCATCCTTAAAGTGCAAGTGACATCTTTTACTTTAAAGCACAATTGCTAATGATGCCTGCAGTCATCAACCAGTAATAGGATGTATAAAGACTGAGCATTTTGTGCCTATTAAATGGGAATCCAGCAAGGAAGAGGGGGAGAAGGCAATTTTACCTCATCACAGATATAACCCATTTGTTACTGTACTGAAAATTATGAGCATGATAAGCCATTTAGTAGGTGAAGATTACGAGTTTTTCTTCATATTCATGTTCTCAAAAAACAAGCCAAAAAACCTATTCAGTGTTGTTACCAAATAATAGAGGGACTTTGATATGATCTGGGGTGGAAGACAAAGGTATCTCCAGACTGTGTCGTGACATTGTGATGGTACTTCCTTAAATTCATCAACAGACATTAGCAATCTGTTGCAACTTGCCTTTTAATATTTTCTAAAACTGCTTTAAGAATATTAACCCTCCTGCATGTGTTACGTCATGTGTTGCTCCCATGTGATATTTTTACTTGCAGCAGATTTTTTTGCTGGATATTTTTTTTTTTTTTTTGGTTATTCAGTTTCCATATTCCTATGTGTAGTAAATGGGCAGTGTGTTCACTTGTATATGTCAACCCTGCATTACTAAATACAGGATGACAATTGCCTGCATTTCCAAATCCTCCTGCTCAGTGGTCAGTCTTGGTCTGTCTCCTGAGTGTTGCCAAGCTGGTGTGGGTGTGCTACTGGGATGGGAGCTGTGCTCTGCTTTCTCCAATATCCAAATTTAGTGTATTTGGTGAGCTGTTCCTGCTGGATTCTGGTGTCTTGTGAACAGCTGCTTCATGCCAGGCTATAAGCAGTCATAGAAAACTCTGTACGGGAAGGCTATGCCATGAGGGTTGCCTGGCTGGAAGTGAGCTTACAACTGAGCACATGGTGGCTTTGAAGAGCAAGAAAATGGGAGTCCTGTCAGGCACACTGAAAGGTGTTGAAATTGGGCTTAGAGTCCAGGCTGGAAGGGCTTGATAAAGTTAGGGTGTCATCCAAGGTCCATCTGAGGGTTACAAGCAGATGAAGCAGAGTAGGTTTGTAAGGGGAAGGCTAGGTTATACTTGCTTCTTGCTTGTGATGTTTCAGGACTCTGCAGTCTTAAAAGTGGAGTGTTACAGTGGGAGCCAACACCCTTAATCTATTGGGTTTGGATAGTTGAATTGTAGTCAGGATTGACTGGTACTTTGAAGGCAGTTCACCCCCTTTAGCCTTCATCTGATGTAACATTTGTGGTGGGCAGAGTCTGGTTTATTTTTCCATTGGCATTCCAAAATCGAGAGTAACCCTGTCAACAGACCCAGCCCTGCAGAGCTGTGGGAAAGGGTTCTGCATGCATTTTGCCTTGCCCTCCAGACTATGCTGAAGGCTTGTTGTCCTAGCTGAGCAAACTGTACAGTTTGTCAGGCCTAATTACTGCCATCAGGTACAAAAAAAAATATGGTAAGTCTCGGTGTTTTAGCATACAGCTATTAGAAGAAGTAAATATTTTTGTGTGAAATATGGTTAAGTGGGAAGTGAGAAATTAAGCACATGGATATTCATGAGGTGGTACTGAGAATATGGAGACTTCTGTCTGGTCATCTGGATTGCTAGATTATCTGAGCCACATTCAGCCTATATATGATCTGGGTAGAGAGAGCTAGAGATGAGAGATACTGAACCTGCTTGTCTGAGGGACTTGGTGTTAGGTGAGTATTTTCTCTGAAGATTTTTGGAAATGAGGTTTAGCAAACCCGAAGTCAGGTTAGTTTGTAAATCAGGGCTTCAGTTTCTCTTGACCTTGAATGAATGAAGGTAGGTGGATGCTAACAAAGCTCTGAGAGCTGAACTTGAAAGGGTAAAGACTGAAAATAGTCATAATTTCTTTATTGGTTCAAAGAGGCATTATGATGAATGTGGTACAATTCTCAGGTGTAGTATGAGGTGAAGGTTTAAACAAAAAATGTTATCTGTATCTTTTTTGGAAGTACTTGCTTCCTCATTGAAATCTTAAAACAGTTACCCTGAAGTTTGCGAGGTGCTTATAGGGCTCCCTTGTCAAAACTGAGGTTTGCACATCCTTCCTGGTATAGTCCTGCCCTCCCAGGCATTGTTGGTGATAGGAAGGGTTTGCAGACAGGTGTGGGGGCAGACAGTGGTGTAAAACCCCAGTGATGATGTGGCTTTCATAGCAATCTGGTTACAAGTCATCTATTCTGCTTCTCAGCCAGCTGGGTACCAGCCACTCCAATAAGTACTCATTGCTCCCATGTCAGTTAGGAGATTTGTAAGGGAAAGATCCTTTCCGGCCCACAGTCCCGCAGAGCCTCAAAAGTAAAACTGAGACAACCAATCAACCTCCTGATTAAGACATCATTTCCATAAAAAAATAGTTGGAGATGGTTATCTTTGGATCAGGTCAGGATGTCAAGACTAAAAAGGTAATAAGTGATCTTGGCAACCAAGTTCTGCTGGGTATTTTTGCTGCACTTTGTGCTTCTGTACATAGAGAAGAGAAGTAAGTAATCCCTAGAGACCATTCTGAGGCTTGAGGTCTTTTTATGTTGGGTTTTTTCTTTCTATGTTTGTCATTGAATTTTTGTAGGAATTGAAGCTGCCCCCAGCAGAGCATTAAGGATGCATTTGTTTCTTTTTGCATAACTGAGGATGTTCTATGAACTTTATTTTAACTAAAAAATATTTTGAGTTGGTTTCTTTGGTTCTACTGGAGGTTTTCACATAGTTTGTAAACTAATTATTCTGGACCTCTAACTAGTTAGTTTAATTTTTTCTTCTGTGTGATAGTGATGACTGTTTAAATAAATAAAAATGCTGATTTCATAGTAGGTTATACATGGGTTTCCAAAGGTCTGACCTGTATGAAGTCTCAAGAAAAGTTACTCTCACAAATTACCAAGCAGACTTTTCTTACTTTTTAGCAGTAGTGCTGGATTTACACTTTAGCAGCAGAATGGGTGTTGTGGGGTTTTTTTCAAGTGAGATTTTATTTAATGTGTTCCAGACATTAAATATTCAGATACACAGAGGCAACGAGCACCTTTAATGGCCTGTAAACTAGCAGGAAATGAGCTAATTTAGCATTTTTTTTACAGTCTCTGAAATCAGTGTGAACTTGAAAGAAAGCATTAAAAAAAGAAGTTAACTGTAGGTATTTTTGTTTGTTTTGTCTTTGTTTTCAAGACATGGCCTTTTAGGAAGGCCTATGACACTGGGCCTTGTTGCAGTAGAGTGTGATCAATGTTTGAAATTGCTTGAGTGATGGACCTCAGGTATCTTTGTATTCGTGTTTAAATGCTTTGCAGTGCTAAAACTTGCAGGCATAAACAAGGTTGGAATGGCCATCTATAGTAATTGGAATTCTAGCTTGGACTGGACAAAAGATGTGCAGCAAAGGGGAAGGACACTTGCCTTATAATGTATGCACCGTTTATTTCCATAAAGGCTTTGAAAAACTTTGAGGGCAAATCGTGCGGGAAGGATGACACTTCGCTGTCAGTGCCCGTAACATAATTAGAGTATCCGCAATCAGTAGAGCATGTAGTTCATATGACAGACTGTCCTGTGGGCAGATCCTCTGCTGCAGGAGCAAATGTGGGCTAATGGAATAACTCCGGGAACTGCCCACAGGTTCCTTCGGAAATTTTTTTTCACGAGGACTGATTTCAGATTTTTTTCCTACTCGCAATTCCACCGCAGCAGTTCCTGTAGGCAAAGCTAGGAAAGACAGAGCAGAATATGTGGAGAAGGTTGTGAACCTGTGTTCAGAAAGGCAGATGAGCATCCCTCGCAGTGTCTCTGGCCTTTTGAGAGCTTGTTGTGCATTTGCAGCTCCCCTCAGTTTTGTAAATCTGCTCCAGAATAAGAGTTGGTAGTGAGTATGTGCTGTGTTTAGGAGAAGGAGTTTATTTTCAGTTCAGGAGTGTTCAGCAGTGACAAATGGAAGAACTCTTTCTCAGAAGGGGTTTGTATTAGTCTTAGTGGTTAATTGGAGTCTTCCATTCAATTGGAAATGTGCTTTCAATGGGAAATGGTTATGGAGACCTGTTCTTTCCCAGTTCTTTACAGCATATTTTTAGCAATTTGACTGCTAGCTTTAGCATTAAAAGGGAAGGAGAAAATTAAATGGAATATGACTTTCCAGTTAACATTCTCGTGGTTGAAAAATGGTTATTATTTATTTTACAACATCACAAAGATAACTAGCTCCTTCCTGTCAGCTCTGTGGGTCTCCTTCCCCTTCGGAATTTAAGGCTGCCATGTGGGGAGTGCTCAACACATTTTGTGCAGTATATATTTCTTTTTCTCATAATACATTTGTAAAAAAATCTCAAAATCTAGTGTTGTTAGGCTCCTTTGTTTCAGGTATTTTTAGGCAGAAAATATGGAAGCGTTAAGTGGTCGTACAAAAAGCAGTGCTATAAAATTTCTTTTCAAAAGGTTTGAATCCTCTAGGATGGTTTAAAGGACTTTAATTAAAAGTGTCATACATTTAGTAAAAATCCACATTAGTTGAGCAATTGATCTTTTTTATTATTTTTCCCTTAAAAAAGGAATGCTGTGAGTTCTCTTGTATGGGGTAAATGTCACTCTGTTTATATCTTAGCTTTGCTGCAAGTCAGGACTTATACTATTCCTCTAGGTTGTCATAGAAACGCAGCTAACTGTCATTTCAACTCAGGCTGCTGATAGTTTTATTTGTGGGTTTTCAGGATTATTAAAATTTAACAAATATTATTGATTTGCTTTTATTAACACTGCCTTGTGTTTACTTTAGAAGTTCAAACTGCATAAAAGCTCTTCCTGATAGAAAAATGCCTTTAAAATTATTAAACTCAGATACTCTAAATAAGAGATCATCAAATGCATTTAATATATCAAAGTCTGAAGCAGTAGCGAAATCTTGAATTTTTGTAAATCACCTTTTTCATTTCATTTTGTTTACAGTAAAGTGCCCCAACCCCATTTCAATTCACCTTTTAGCTTGACTTTTACTTAACATAGAAGATACCTGTCAAGAAAGCGTGAAATGGGTACATCATCATGCCTAATATTTGGAAGTTTTCATTTTATTTACTTACTTTGAAGCCTGGCAGAACGCTTCGGTGCACTGACTTTGGAAAGTATATATTTTTTGTATATGCATGTGCAGGAAAAATTACTTAGTTTTCACTCATAAATAAGACAGGCAAAACTTATTTACAGTAACTTTATCTAATGGTCCATGGATGAATGATTTTATGCAAACTACTCAAGAGAGTAGAATTAACTTTTCATGTTGGTTGCACATTGGATGTCCAGACCCCAGCAACATGTGGGATCTTATAAAAACTAGATGACTGGAGTTCAATTTTTATTTTTATGAATTTATTCAATGATTACCCATGCATTTCAAGGGTAATCTTTGTAAGCAATGTATAAAATGCAGTAATGTATTAATTGCTGTAAAATAGACACACATTTCCTTACGCCCTCCTTCCATCACATGTATGCTTTTTTCTTTGACTTTACCTCCTCCCTCTACCTAGTAGCCATTTATTAAGGATCTGTAAGCACGAGGAATTTGACTGATTTATATACAGCCCTGTAATTTGACATTGTCATTCTGTCTAGTAACAACTTTGTTCAGTGCTAGATTTACTGAATAAAATTGTTTCTTAGTGGACATTTTGACACCTCACTTCAGAGTCCTACGTCATGTGCTGCTGACATCCCTGTATTAATCTCATTTGTATTCTGTCATAAAACTCTTAAATAACATTTTAAAACAGCCTCTCTTCGCAGCATATTTATATAAGCATTGGGCTAAATATTGAGTATTTCTGTAGGTATGTATGGCTTTTTTGTGTTTTGTATGAGGTCATGTACGTACTACCATATATGGTGGTAGTATTCATGGTAAATGGCTGTAATATTTAACTTGGGAAAGACTAGCCTTAGTACTCCAAAGGCAATTTAAGCAAAATATGTTTTATTAGCCAGTTAACATGTCTCTCTTCCAAATTTATTTTTTGCATCATTAACTGCAAGAAAATGTTGCACAAATATAGTTCTTCTGCCATAGGCTGACCTTGTGCATTTTTAGGGACTGCAGGGCAGTGGTTGGTGGGAAGTAAAGGCTGTTTTTTAAGTAGAGCTCTGCATTGGTATATTCTGGTCACTTAGGAGTGAGAGATGTGGTTTATGTGGGAAACACACTCGATGTTGATATGTTCATTAGAGCCAATACTGAGTGTAGGAGAGTATTATTGCAGGTACACTGTTTCCCAGTGTGGACCAAGGGATATATGTATGTATGTATGTGTGTATA
>NW_008673154.1:0-2954 GCF_000695815.1 Acanthisitta chloris
TAGGGAATTCTTCAGCTTTCAAGCCTTTCTCAAAGACTATTATTTTTCGTTATAAATGAGGGTTAAAATCTTCATCAGTTGTGCCTATGCTTGGATATAAGATATGAAGCTGTTACATCCACTATTAAGAATGATGTAACTGATCTGGTATTTAAAAATGCCAGACTGAGTAGGGAGCTGTGGGAGATGATATGAACACTTTTAGCATGTGCCTTGCTTTCCAGTAACCATGGACCTTAATGTAGGTTTATAGATACCTGAGTTTTTAGCACTTATGGATGGATTTTTTCACTAGTCTTATTTGATTTTCACCTTTTGTATGTGGTGTAGAAATATTCAAGCTACTAAACAATTACATGTAACAGGCATATGAGGCATCAAGGCAAAGATAGAATTTGCAGTGAGTAAACATGGGACAGAAATAGGAATGTGAGGGCGTAGGATTCTATTTTGGAGCAGAGAGTTGTTCTTGTGCTTTAAAAACCCTCAGGAACACAAACAGGTTTTTTTAGCTTCACAGCTAAGATTGGTTTGCTGTAGATTTTACACCTTTCAGTGTTCAGTTTATTGAAATACTTTGCTTCAAAAGTTTTGTACCACAGATACTACGATGCATTGCATTTGTTTTGCTTTGCCAATTAGTGAATACTTTTGTTTGTTGTTTGCTATCACTTTGGATTTTATTATCTGGAAGTAATCATTAACAAAACGTGGGTGATAGAAGCTGGAAAGAAAGTGAAAAAGTCATTCTACTTTAAGGCTAATACATGCTTTTTTTTTATTGCACCAAAGAAAATATTCTATAAGAAACAGTATTTTTGTGTCATTCCAGCATTAGTCATAAGAGCTATAGCATTAACCAAAGGCTGCATATACACCTACAGTGTAGCATTTTCCTCTTGTGTGCTGGTACCATTAGAGTCCTTTCCTCATTGCCTTGAATGCAGTTCAATTCAGCACTAGATGCTGCAGTCTTCTATTGTGGTGCAGGTCACGTAGCAGTGAATGAACAGGTTGCATGAATAATGTGCTTTTTATTCAGCTATTGGATAAAAATTAATGCCCTCAACACCTACGTACATTCAATCTCCATTGCTTCCTGTGTGCTTATTCTTCCAGAAGCTTTAATTATTTATCCTTGGAGAGAATTTGACAGTTACAAGTAGTCACGACTCAGCAGGTTAACCATACAAACACCAGACCGATCTCCATGTCAAGTACCCTCGAATGTCTCATGGAATCAAGTGTTGATTTTGAAGTGATGTGACTCCAAATTAACAGGAAAAGAAATGGCATCCCTAAATGCTGCTTATTTTTAAATCTAACTCTGTCTTTAATTAGATTAAAATTGGGTTAATATTCTTGCTAATTTCAAGAGATTGTCATTAAAGACTGAAGTGTGTGATATGCTCTAAATACTGACATGGGCATTCTGTGGTGAAAATACATTTTCAGGAGAGAAGGGCCAAGTAATGGCAGAAGCAACATTAGTTTTAACAAGCCAGAATATGTGCATGGTAGACCATCATACAGTATTGCATAGTGATGAGGAAAAAACTGAATTACATAAGTTGCCTGCAGGGTTTTCAACCTGATCTTTACAAAGTGTGTTCAAATTAAAGCAAGACGCATAATAGGAGTCAGTTTAACAATATAAACTGACAGAAAAACAGCCTTAGAAATAAACTGTAACTTCTTTATGTTGGTTAGAAAATGAGGAGCCCATGTGTGTGTATGTGTATATATGTATATAAATCTCTATACACATTTTGTCTACTTGATCTGAGTGCAAGAAGATCATCAATAAACCAACAGGATAATATTTCATGTGAACCTTTTTTAAGCTAAAAATATTTGTTATGTGGCCGCATTTAGAAGCAATGTTAGAAAGGCTAATATTAGACTACACTGCTGCAGCTTGTTGAATAATGTTACTGTATTATCTGACTGGACTGCATGAATCACAGCAGGTGGGAGCAAATCTGTCTGCATCATCAGACTGCATAACGTAGGAGTATGCCCAGCACTGGTAGCTACTAATGGATTGATTTAAGCTTTGAGAATTACCCAGAAAATCTATACCCGTTACAAACTTTATGCTAAGAACAGACTCAAAAATGTAATGTGCAGTGGTTTTGTTTTGTGCTTTTGCTTACAAACAGTAAGTAACTGTGTGACTGATTGCAGTAAAAATTTATCCAGAGTTGTGACAGCGTCTCTGAACTTTTAATAAACACTAGGTATTTTCCTGGAAAGTAACTAACTAGTCTGTTGAAGAATTTACTCACAGTAGATGTGTTCCTCATGCTACATGAAAGAGTACTGAAGATATTAACTGCAGATACTTTTTACCTTTAGTTCTACGGATTATTAACTGTACATATTAGGATTAAGCTTATTTCAAGCCTGTTGGTAAACTGCAAATTGCATAGGATCATATTTAGTGCTCTTGAAATGAATATGCAGCTGAACAGCTGGACCAGTGGTTGAGATTTGCCGAAAATACTGAGAAATCATGAGATTTGTATTCTAATTAGGAATAGTAATCATGATCATGGTGAGATGAATCTCTGATGGATGAACTGAACTGCTTCTAATTGCTTTAGTATATGGAACTTGGCAAACTCGGATTTTAAATTTTTGAGTGTTAGCATGAGAGGTATTAACTGAGATAACCATAACAAAAACAAGTGTATCAACATACTAGTATATTCTGAGGTACTGTCAATATCTCTTTTAAGCATTTATGAGAGTTTTATCCTGGTCTGTGTGAGGATACAGGTGACAAGCAGGTTGGCCTATTTTGTAAGTTAGATTAAGGGTCTGTGAACAGTTCTAGGATTTCAGAGTAAGGAAAATGTGGCCTGGAGTTCCAAACCCTTTTTTAGAGGATCAATAATGTTTCCATAATTCTTACTTCTGTGCTAGGTTGGGCTGAAGTAGAGTTAACTTTC
>NW_008673155.1:0-735 GCF_000695815.1 Acanthisitta chloris
CTGGAGGTTTATTTTGCAGTCACCTGCTGTATTTCTTTGTGTCACTGTTGCGCTCAGCAGCATGTGGACCTTATTTTTGCAATAATTTCATGAAACTGCAAAGGCTTTCAAAATTTAAAAAGGAAAAGGGAGCACTGTTAAGTTTGCAGTTAGGAGATAATGTGATACTCTTAACATTCTATAAAAGCCACTGCCACATGCTGCCTGCAGGTGTCAGTGAAACCTAGATGCTCAGTGTCTGGAATTCCAGCTTTGATACGTTTGAAGTTAACCATGCAGATTTTTACGGAAGGGCTGAGCATCGTACTTGATATATACTTAAGATGTAGACTCTCAGTACTTATAAGCAGCAAGATCCAAATGCACAGGACCCAGGAGAACATAATTAGGCCAAATTTTAATGGGTAGCTAATGGGAGGGATGATAACAATTCACTGTGTGCTACTCATACCCTGTATTGTTGTTTTCTTCATTCTAGATCATTATATTGAAGTCCTTGCATGCAAAGTGCAGTGTGAGAGTAATCTGACACCCATTATAGGAGGCTTTGTTGTTGAAAAATTTGTGGCCACCATGTACCATTACTTGCAGTTTGCATATTATAAATGTAAGTAGTGATTTAATGTTCTTAAATAACATTGGGATGATGTGGGAAAGATTCCATTCATAATCTTCTTCCTCTAGGTATAATGCTTTAGCATTTAAATAGGCCTCCAAAATCTGCATTTGAACATG
>NW_008673156.1:0-8794 GCF_000695815.1 Acanthisitta chloris
TGGTGTGCTCAGAGAATTTGCTGAGGGTGCATTCTTTGTTCCTGAAGCCATAGCTGCATGTGGCTGCTCATATACACTGTGCATTTCAGCCCAGCTTTACCATGTCATCCAGACTCCATCATATCAGTGGGTATCCTTTATACCACTCATCATTCCTCTGAAAACTCCATCTTATTCCTCCTTACTGGTAAAACTGTCAAGAAGTCTCAGGTTAGATATCAATTCCTGAGGGATTTCACTGGAACATAGTTCCTCATGCTGATTTCATATTTTGCAGTTAGGTTTGGAAGTCTGTCACTTCTGCAGATTTCAGTCCATTTCATGTGTCATATGAATTCTGTGTCACTCTTCTATGGGACTTGTCATGTTACTTATTCATGTGGAAATACTGTAATTTTTATTGCAGCTCCCTAGAGCTTAAATGAAGCTTGAGTTCAACATTTTCAGAGTTTTCACAGCTTTCTTATACAGCTTTTGCCATTTACTAATTATTTGTCTATTCTAGAGTTACAGAGATAAAATAATTTCTTATACAGTTTTTGCCATTTACTAATTATTTCTCTATTCTAGAGTTACAGAGATAAAATAAAACAAAACTTTTGTCTCATGAAGGAGAGATGATTTCAAAACCATCAATTACTAACCATGTTATATTTCAGAGGTTAGAGATGAGAGTTTTTATTGAATTGTCATCTATCCCTTTAGAAGAAGTTGAATACTTTGCTGTCTCTTCTCTTTCAAGCTTCATTACCAAGCAAGCATAATCTGTGGATGAAGGGCACACACTCACTCATTCTGATTGTTCTTGGTTTTCCCAAAACTCAGTCCAGGACATCCAGAAAAGCTGCCTTAACTAGTTTTCTATGAATATTCATGATACAGAAGCTCTGGGATGATTCTTTGACTCATGTCAAAACACAGTCAATTCTTTACCTTAAATAATTACTTACCCTGGTTATTCTGGAACAACACTGCTCAGAGAGCTGAGAGTTGTCTGTGTGCTCTCTTGTCTCAGGAAGACTCACAAAAATATTGTTCAGATCATGAAATCCTGATTTCTTTCCTCCCTTAGTGTCATGTGCCTATTTCTTATCTGCTCTCATATTGAATCCTATTAGCTATTTCTCATCTTTTTACTGATATATAAGCATAAAACTGTCATGGGGGAGGTCACCAAATACATTGCGATTCAACTTATTTCATAAATATATTCCAAAGTCTTGTTGTCATCACTGGGACTCAAGTATACTCTTATGCTAAGTAAGTGCTCAAAGGGTTGTAGAGTTGAGGCTTTAGTTAGGAACATATAGTTCTTCATCTGCCAGTTCTCATCACCAAAATGTTTAGCTGTTTGATATATTGTGCTAATTCAGGACTGAAAATCACATGATAGAAACAAACTCAGTGCAGGAGAATTCATTCATGAAATATAGCAAAACATTGAGGTGATAAGAAGAAAAAGTATCCCTGAGGGTTTGGGGGTTCATAAAAGCTTTACAGAGACATCTGAGCACTTAGATGTTCATATTGACTGTGCTGAATCTTTGTACTTTCAAAAGTTTATTTTGCTGGTATAAATAGTACCAGAAGAGAAAAAATTGATTGACTGGGACAGTTAATTTAGAAGATCATTAATTAATCTAATTAACCATTGTAGCTCTTGGTCATCAGTTTTCATCTAATCCATTTTTTTTTATGGATCCATAATTCTCTAGGCCAGAAGAACCATATTTCCTTAGAATTTCCTACATGGCAGAAATCACAGAATTTCAGCCAGTGTTTTCAAAAAACATTTATTAGCCACTAGATTTAAGGAATGGTGTAAAAAAAAATATAATTGTTGTGCTATGACTGCTGAAGTGTCTGCATGAAATCATCTGCCTATAGAATAATACTGAGTAATCCAGAATTTGTGCATAAACTCCCCTTTTCTCTCTACCTTCTGCCAGCATTGTTAACCAGAATGGGTATTAGTCACAGTGCCATGAGCACATGGAAAATAAACTAATGTTTCAACATGGCAGGTGATATTCTCTGTTCTAAATTGAATTATGGTGAAATCTTCTTCCTCTCTACTCTCATGAGATCCCACCTGGAATACTGCACACAGTTCTGGTGTTCTTAACATAAGAAGGACATGGAACTGTTGGAGCAAGTGCAGAGGAGGCCATGAAGTTGATTAGAGGACTAGAGCATCTCCCCTATGAGGACAGGCTGAGGGAGTTGGGGCTGTTGAGCCTGGAGAAGAGAAGGTTGTGTGGAGAGCTCAGAGCAACTTTGCAAACTCTGAAGGACCTTGTAAGGAGCCAGAGAGGGACTCTGTGTTAGGAATTGCAATGATAGGACAAAAGGTAATGGGTTCAAATTGAAGGAGGGAAAGTCTAGGTTGGATGTGAGAAAAATCTTTCATATTCTGAGGGTGGTGAGACCCTGTCCCAGGTTGCCCAGGGAGGCTGTGGCTGCCCCAACCCTGGCAGTGTTCAAGGGCAGGGGGGGTGAGCCTTGAGCAACCTGATCTAGTGAGGAGGTGTCCCTGCCCATGGCAGGGAGGGTTGGGAGTAGATGATCTGTAAGGTCCATTCCAGCCCCTAAATTCTATGATTCTATGTTGATCATATGTCAGATTTCATTCCCTAAGTTGCTCTGGTTTTACCATTTGCATGAGTCAGAAGACTGTCAGTCTTCAGCACTAAATGTTCAGAATATTTCAGTTGGAATCCCTTTCATTTAGGAAATGCAAGTGTCTTTAGAAAGAAAGCCTTCAGGGAAAGACTCAGACATCTTTCAGGACAAATTACAGAGCCAGTGGTATCAGCATGAGTTTAAAGGAGAGATTCCTCTTTAGCTATACCAAGAAACTGCTCACTTGTTTTTCTGAAATGAAATTGTGAAGTTGTAATCTCCTAAGAATAAAAAAAATAGATTTTTTCATATTCCCCTAAGAATAAAAAAAATAGATTTTTTCCCCAATTCAATGGTGTGTTTGTCACAGAAAAGAACCTAGTTCTGCAGCCCATTTTCCAATAAACTTAGCAGAAATGAAATTATTCAGTATATTTTATTTTTCACAGAAAAAAAGTTAGTTTTAATTGTATTTTAAGCAATATGTCAGCTGAGGGCAAAGAAAGAATAATTCCAAACACAAAAAGAAATTTGTACTTGTTCTTTGTTCCCTATCAAGTGAATAGAAGAGAATAATGTTTCAAATGTGGGTGGAACTAAATATTTCCTCTTCTGTGGGTAAGATCTATTATCTCATTTCTTCTTTTGACATTGCCAGTATAGGCTATAAACTTACATACTCTTTGTATATTTATTTTAATTTAAAAACCAATTTCACATACAATTTAACACTGAGATATAACATAATTACATTTCATTCTTACATCTGCAAAATGCATGTCCACATATTGACTGTTATTTATTGGTATGGATAAGTACAGGACATTTTTGCTTCTAGTCTTTAATTTAAGCCTGTCGTAAAAATCTTCCTACTTTCTATATAACCACTGAAAAGGGGATAAAACTCTCATTACTTTTTATTGGTGGTGTTAATTTGAAGTGTCTCATTCAAAACTGGCTCACGAGGAGCCTTTTTTCTGTAAAGAGATGAACAGGGATTGAAATGGTTAAACCATGGGCAATTCCAGAATCACAGAATCAGTTAAGTTGGAAGGGATCACAATGGTCATCTGGTCCAACCTCCCTACTCCAGCAGGGCCACCCTAGAGCTCATGGCTCAGGGTTGTGTCCAGATGGTTCTGGAATATCTCCAGTGAGGGAGAATCACTCTATGCAATCTGTTAAGTTCCTGTGCATCACTTTTTGCTGTTACCTCTTGTTTTATTGGTTTCCATCACTGAGAAGAGTCTGATCCATCATCTTGGCTCTTCCTGTTCATGTACTTGAATCCATTAATGAGATCCTCTCAGTCATCTTCTCTTCTTGAAACTGAACAGCCCCAACTCCCTCAGCCTTTCCTCATCAGTGAGGAATTCATCTGCTATTCACTACATGACATGAGAGAGTCATAGAGGAAAAACGTGCAAAATGGGATGGATTAATGAAGACAGTTTATTCAACAAGAGCTTCAGGATCTCACACTGTTGAAAACAGACTTAATTGAGGAGCCTAATGGGACACTTTATCTAAAATCTTCCATGAACCCAGATACCAACCCCCTGGAGAGATTTGGTGGGGTTAGACATCTATTGCAAGTTATGCCTTCAACATTTATATTTTATGTGGATTTAAGGGGTTGAGAGACCCTTACATTTAAGGGATTCAGTCTGAACAGTCTAAACATTCAACTATATGTAGAGATAATGTATTGTAATCATAGAATCATCAAGGTTGAAGGAGACCTCTAAAATCATCAAGTCCAACCATTAATATGACACTGGTGGAACCCCAAAACCCTGAACCAGATCCTCCAGTGTCAGATCCAGATGCCCCTAAAACACTTCCGGGGATGGTGACTCCACCACCTCCCTGGGCAATCTATTCCAGGGCCTGAACACCTTTACATGGAAAAAATTTTCCTGACATCTAATCTGAATTTTCCATCTCATTTTATGACCATTCCCTCTAGTCTTCTCACTGCAGACAGTGAGAGTTTTACTCATCTGGAGAACACAAAATAAAGTGCTAAAATCCAATTGTCTTAGTTGCATGTGAAAAAAGTGCAACACAGCTCACAGCCACATCCAGTGTGAAGGAAAACAAATCATTCTCTTTGTTAGTTTTTTTTTCTATCTTATATAAAGCAAGGGAAAAATGTTTTTCTTTGTCAGCTTTATGACATCCTGCTTCTTGTTTTTGATACTGTTAATACAACAGTTGTCTGGACAAGTATTTTGTGATGTAATATTGTAAATGTTTATAACTATTTAGAAAAAAAAAAGTTCTATAAATTTAAGCCCTACAGGCTATCAAGTCTGCAAAGCAACTTAATAAATTTTAAGGCAATGGTATCCAGACAGGAGCTCAGTTATCAAGTTTTTCTTGATTATGGTGTTTGCAGAAAGGGCAATAAATCCCTGGAGGCTCTTGAAACACATGGGAAGTGATAGGTTTTCCTGCTTCATTGTACTTTCCCCAATGTGGTCTGTGGTTCTTTTAATAATCAGGAAGCAAAGTTATATACAGCAGTTCCTTATAATGCCAATGTGTTCTCTGCTTTTCAGAAAAAAAACAGTAAAGCTGCCTGAACAAATTGAAAGTCTCTTTCATTAAAAATTTCAAAATGTCACCGTTTTCTTCATTTTGTGAATTCTATACTTGAATGATTTATTTATTTTTTAATGTCCTCAGAATTTATTTTGCTGGGATTGTATTTGAAATCCTCTGATTTCTAACCAGTCTCTAATATTATTAAATGCATCAGAAGGTTATTTTGTATGTGTCAGCTTTTTGCAAGGAAAGATTGTGCTGGGGAAAAAAAAAACTACATATTTTTTAAAAACTGAAATATCTCATTTGTGTTAAAAAGCCATTTACCATCAACCACAAGTTTTAAGTAGAAATTTCCAGTTGTCCTAACTGCTGATTAGGAGTTATTTGCATTTTAGTAGAACAAGAAAATGTGTCAGTAGAGTCATGCTAAGAGCAAGTTTTTCAAAGCCTTCAACTTAATCTTCTTTTTTATCAAAATAGTTCCAATTTCTACTCATTGCTTCTGTACAAGCAATGTCTGTGTGAGGCTGTGATTTCAGATTCTGCTTCTAACATAGGACCACAAATAAATTGTAGAGTCTACAGAGTAGTATGACTCAGTTATCACTTTTACATATTTCTTCTCTTGTGTTAGGAAGGTATCAACATTCAATATGTGGCCTGGCACAGAGCACCTGCCCCAGATAGGTTGCAATGAGGATACTAATTCTGCCAAATTGTTTAAGCACAGGTAGAGAGTTCCATTTCTTCCTTAGAGGAAACAAAGAATCATAGAACCATCACAGTTGGAGGAGACCTCTAAGATCATTGAGTCCAACCATTAACCTGTCACTGCTGGAACCCCCAAACCCTAACCCAGATCCTCCAGTGCCACATCAGACACCTCTGAAACACCTCCAGGGATGGTGACTGCACCACCTCCCTGGGCAATATTCCACTGCCTGAACACCCACATCAGGATTTCAGACAATTTAGAAGGTTTTGAGACTGTTTTGATGAGATGAAAAGTTTTAATGTAGTACTAAATATTACCACATATCTCTCACAAGCTCTCAGCCCACTTCAAGTCTTTTGTACTGTATTTTTAACAGTGTTTGAAACTTAAAATTTGTTTGTTTACGGTGCCAGTTTTTCTTTATGCAGTTTTTCTTCAATCTCTCCTCAAATTAATCTTTATTTGTGGAACCTGCAAGAATGACTCTGTGTGGCTGCTTTTATTCTTCACAGAGAAAGCAGAGAAAGTTAACAGTATATCCTGAGACATATTTTTATTTCATATTCACATCTAAAATTCTCCTAAGTCAGTCACCTGGCATATGTGTAACCAATAGATCCTTTGGTGATCCCTGCCCTCTGCCCCTAATGAGTGCAGAGGGACCTACATGAGTAAATTTTATGCTTGACTTCTTTTAAAAGTGACTATAAAAGGTAGCAGTAAATTGAAGCCCACAGGGTACTTTCCCCATTGTCGTATGAGGATGTTTCATAGCTTACTATTCATGAAAATTGAACGTGAGATGAGCTGTAATTATGACAAAGGTAAGTGAGAGTGTGATTCTCACTTTGAGTACTCTTCTCATTTGTCCTTTGTGCTGTTAGTCACCTTTAGTAACTAGGGAGAGGTTTCATGCCAAAGGTTTTCACATATGGCAGAAACTAATTAATTAGTTAATAATATATGAATCTTGCCCTACATTAAGAGTGTAATCATCCAATGGGAAACTAGAAATATTGAGGATGCTAAAGGTTTAATTGAGACTTTCCTCATAAAAATGTTCAGTGACTCTGATATTTTCATATATTTAGTCAGACTCATATCACTGTTTATAAACTGCCCTGATGGGCTAGAATTTATCCATTTCCTTATTGCCTATGTGCAAGTTGTTGCTTTGGTTACTGAGACCCATGTGAGAATAACACAGCCAGTTTTATTTCTGTTTCATCATAAACTTCTTTTCAATCCTAGCTCAGTCAGATTTAATAAGTTTATCCCTCAGACTAGCAGGAAAGGCTCTGGGCATTACACTTTTTAGCTGCATGTTGAAAATACAATATTTTGGTGGTCCTTTTAGACTGCTAATTTGGGAAGTGTAGGCAGATGGTTTCAATGGCTACAACACAGTGGTTTCAAATATCTGCTAGGATTGTAAGCTATAATACAATCACAGAGAATTTAATACTCTTACACAGTTTCAAATAGAGCTTTGTAACTTTATGGGATTGAGCTGGAGTTGTGCAGGATATGATGTGGGATGGGACCAATGTTTTTCATTGCTGACTCCTACTGTGTGGAACTTAGGAGAAGATCACTAGAATTTCAGTCTAAGAATAAAAAATGTTGCCTAGGACTATAGAATTCTAGTTTGTTTGCTTGAAAAATAAAATAAATTTGTACTTGTTATGGCTATGAAAAAAGTCTGAAAGTATAACTGAGGCAACAATTCTCCACCTAAACTCCAAAACCCACAACACTTCAGACAGTAGTCCAGGTTTAAAGAAATACTTTGCATGCCATAAACTGTCTAATCAAAGCAGTACTGAGATCTAGCTAGGCCAACATATTCACTGACATCTGAGGTAAATTAACTTGCATTGAACTCTGTGGATTTTTATCTTAACCATTTCTGGAACTGCAGTTAGTGTATTTAAATATAAAGTGTCTTAAGTCCATATATTCATGAGCAGCATAGGATATGTGGTTAGCAGTGTTGATCATTGTAAACACTAAACATTTCCACTGCAATTCAGTGTATTTACAGTAGAAAAGAGTATTAAGAAATAACACTCATTGAATAACTTCTTATTTTGGATTCTTTCATTTTTTTTTCTGTCATTTGTGTCATTACTGTTGTAATCCCATGAAACTGCATATATCTGAAACACATTGTATTTATATACAGCTTTAAAAATATAAATTTTTCCAGCTTTCACCAATGCTGGAAAAACAAAACCAATTCCCTTGGCCCTTTCTTATACAACATGCTTTCTAGACATTATATTATCTTTCTTCTTAGATTTATTAAACAATTTCTCAGAATCTTCATATTTGAATCGCAAAAGCTAAAATTTGACAAACCTGGATGTGTAATATTTAAAATCCATACTCTCTGTATCAGGAAGATGAAGAGACATAAGATATCTGAGCACAGCCTGCACTTCTTCATCATGTAGAACATATTTTGAAATCAATGAAATTAGGCAAGATGTATTGCACTAAGGTTACTTGTCATTAATGTCAGGTGATAGTGATAAAGCATCTCATATTAATTGGCCATGTGCCCATGCAAAAATCTGACTCTCTCAACAGTGAATATTTTCATACATAATTAAGCATACACAGATGCTTGCAAAGAACCAAATTGAAATTCAGAATTTAAACCCTCAGTTCACTGACGTCAGCTGTAAAATTCCTGTAGCTTCTGCTGCAATGAGGTTCCACCCCTGGATCTGCAGCTTCCCTGAGGCTGTCTGTCTTTGCTTTATAAACAAATTTAAACATTTCTTTGAAACTTCAAATATAAGAGAGAGTTCTTTCCCTTAAGAAACTTGAGGAGGAGTGGCTTGAGTGTTCTTGGTCAGAAAGGGGTTTGAGAGTGCTGGGGACAGCAGCTCAATATGA
>NW_008673157.1:0-35901 GCF_000695815.1 Acanthisitta chloris
GCTGCGGGAGTCGCTGCCGGATGAGGCTCTCGGATTTGGTTCTTCGCAGCCTCCCCGAAATAGCTGTCCCCGAGAAACTTTCCGCGTGGAGAGGTTTCTCTGTGAGGTGCCCTAGTTTTCCCTGGGAGATGAGGAAGCTGCTGCTGCTGCTTTGCCTTTTTCTGGGAGCGGAAACGTGGTTTGCATCACCGAGGACGTGTAGCAGCGCTGGTTTTTCAACTCACAGGGGGCCGTGAGCAGTAATAACAAGCTGTTGGCTGCCAGGGCTCAGTGCCTTGTTTTCCGGCACGAAGTACAAAGTTTTGCAAGAGGTCTGAGGTCAGGAATCCAGGCAGTTGAGCTGGTTAAGCTGTTAACACAGCTGTCACTTGCTTTTCTTGATTGCTGGTGATATTACTGTGATCTTACCTAACGATAGGGCTACTAATCTGAAATAACTAGCCGTTAGCTGGACCAAGGGTCACTCCAGTGCTTGTTCCTGGCTAATGTATTATCACACAGGGTGCAAACTGAAACACAAGAGTAGCTTAGGCTGGAAGGAGCCTTATGTGCCACCTGGCCCAGCCCCTTGCCCAAAGCAGGGCTGGCCTTGAAGTTGGACAAAGTTACCCATGGCCTAGCCCAGACCTGAACCAGGAGATCTTTCATGTGACTCCTTGGCTTCTTGCAAGCTGAAATAATTGCAATCAAACCACCCCCATCTGTTAACAAACGTGCAGTCTCTCCCTGTGTAGGAAGCAGCACGTGCTAAAGAGAACTCTTTCCAAAGCAAGTGGCCAGTGTTGCACAGCAGAAAGCCTTGGGAGGAACTTCCAGGATGAAGCCTGTCATCGTGGTGCATGGTGGAGCTGGCAGGATCTTCAAGGAACGGGAAGAGGGGTGTCGTGCTGGTGTTGTCAGAGCTGCTTTGCAAGGCTATGGTGTCCTGAAACAGGGAGGCAGTGCCCTGGATGCAGTTGAGGAGGCAGTACGGTCGATGGAAGATGATCCTCATTTTAATGCAGGTAATTTCTCAAGAATTAAGTGGGCTTAGATTCATCTTGTGTTTCAAGTGTTTTGCCCCGATGCTTCTGAAAATGCTGGCTTGCATTATTATTATTATTATTGCTGCATTATTATTGAATTATGCTCACTGCAGTGGAGTAAATACTAGTATCACAAAATAGTTGATTTCTCTGTGTAATAAAATGGCATGGTAGGTAGTGTAGTTGGGAATGAGTACACTTAGGAAGATGAGTTACTCTTTGCTCATTCTTCAGTTTTATGTATCTGTCACTTCATTCATGTAGTGCCATTTTACTTTTCTGAGGATCTTCTCCTGTTACTGTGCTGTGTATATTCAGTTTTAAGACATGGACTCTCCATATTATGGAGTATGTGTTTTGTTAACATTCATGATTAAGACACTTAAGATATAGCTTGCAGCGTTGTTAAACCTTAACACTTGAACTTTACTTGTTGCCAGAGGAATACTGTTCTTGGGGATTTTGGGTGGTTTTCTCTTAATTAATGCTTGAAATTAGTGCTTTTGTAGATAATATTACAGAAGTAACACAGTGATGATATATGAGTCATGAATCCATATATTAAGGGTTCATAACTGGATTTCCTAATGATTAATGTAAATTAATGTTAGTAGTCAAATATTTTTCTCCTCTTTATATGACCTCGAATTTAGTATTTTGATGAATTTCAGCAAAAATATTCTCCACTCCTACCAAGGTGTGTCAGGAATGAACACAGAAGCAAAGATGTGTAAGTGCTCAGTGTTTTAGATAACATAGCTATTAGTTACGTGCACACTTAATGTGCAGGAGTTCATTTGTTCCTTCTGACCTTGCAACTGAGAGCAAGGGAGAGCTTTTATTTCATATGAAACTTTCAGTGTTCGACTTGGGTCGAACATTTTGATTTTTAGAGCATCCAAGCTGAAATCATGCAATGGGCTTACAGGTGTGGTGGGTACTATTATGTAGTTAGCATCAGGGTGGCATTTTGTCATTTCACTTTTACTTAACTGGGCTTGAACCTTAAGCCCTTGTTCAGGTTTGACTGTGCTGATCGAAGTGGCAGGTAGTCTGGTAATCACTTACAGATACATCTAATTGTGTTAACACTCATTAGGTACATCTGCTCCCAGTAGCTGGCAAGAATGAGCTGAAAGCTGGGTAAAGAGGACCCTGATTGTAGTGGCTGTTTAAAACTTACTGTGTGTTATTTATCTTTGTAAAAGAAAAAAATCGGTTTTACTGTAATATTTGCTAGGAAAACACAGACATTGCTAAGAGACAACAATAAAGATTGGGTAGAATGGGCATAAAGATCAAGTTGTGTCCTTGTTTGAATGACAAGCTGTAGCCATGCTGTGTAGTTTATCTTCATGTAGGCTTGGTGGAAGGGCTCAGAGGCTATACTGGTTTAGAAAATTGCCATTTAGTGACTTGTGCAGCATAATGAAGTCATTAAAGTCTGCTTGTGATGAGGAAGTGGCCTTGGTTACATTTCCTTCATGTGATATCTTTGGCTATCAGTATTAGCCAGCTTTCTGTGAATACTCCAGATATAAGAACTGGCACTGTAGCAATCCTTGCACATTCTTTCCTCCACAGCCTTTGCAGAACAGAGGACAGATCTGTCTATCTGTAGACAGAGGCAAGTGGAGTACTCCTCTCAGTACCCCAGCTGTCATTTGGCTAATGTCAGGTTCTTCCCCTAGAGGGTGTTCGGGCACTGGAACAGCTCTCCAGGGAAGAGGTCACAGCACCAAGCCTGGCAGAGTTCAAGAAGCATTTGGACAGTGCTCTCAGTCACATGGTGTGATTCTCAGGGATGTCTTGTGCAGGGCCAGGAGTTGGACTCGATGATCCTCTTGTGTTGTGTCCCTTTCCAAATATTCTGTGATTCTGTAATGTCAGATATGTTTGTTATTTGTGTCCCCTTAGATTCTCTGACCTCTGTTCTCTCTGCTCTTTTTCCAGCCCTTTGCTTAACAAGTGAGCCAAACTTTTTATTTTCAGCACTGTTGCCAATGGCTACCATGGCCTCAGAGGCAGGTAGTCCAATCCCATTGCATTGGAAGGTAGGTGGAAAGGCAGTCTGCAACCACAGAAGGAAGGATTCATCCTACCTGAGATACCTGAAGTTCAGTATCTTGCTTTGCCGTGGTGTACAGACTTTCACAGTGGTCAGTGGAATGAGGAAAGGTGGCTGTACAGCTCTCTGAGCTGTAGGAGTTGTGGCTGCCCCGTCCCTGAAGGTGTTCAAGGCCAGGTTGCTTGGGGCCTGAGCAGCCTGATCTAGTGGGTGGCATCCCTGCCCATGGCAGGAGGTTGGAACTGGCTGTTCTCTAAGGTCCCTTCCAACCCAAGCAAATCTATAATTCTATGGCAAGTAGAGAGCACCTGTCTCTCTTCATCAGCTGTAAAAGGAGGATTTTGTAGCAAGGTGCCTTTGATTACAGAAACTGTCTGCAACTGTTCTATGCTCAGGGAACTTTAGGAAATTGTAAAGTGCCTCCCATGAGAGGTGTCCAGTAGACAACACAATACTATTGATACAGGGTCCTGGCAGTTTCCCCTGGAACCCTAGTTATAGTCACTGATACCTGAGAAGGGGGTACTTCCCCTGGAACCCTAGTTCTAGTCACTGATACCTGAGAAGGGGGTACCCTATTCTAGATGAAATGTTATGATCATGGGCTAGAAAGCCTACCTTGTCAAAGGAAGTTAAGAGAGTGTGGCAGGGTTTAGCTAAGAAAACAAAGCCTACTTATTCCTTACACCAGCATAAAGGAAAAGCTGGAAGAATGATGTTAACATGGGTAGCACAAGGCAATTAACCTGTAAGCTCTTTATAGATCAGTGTAGTCTACAAATTAACACATTGTGTTGTGCACACATGCAGAACTGCACTCTGGAATATCTTATGCAGTCAGAGACAGGCAAAAAATAACTTCTGGGAGGTGTGTCTGTATGTGGCAGGGGGAGTTTTGGAGATTACAGGAGGAGGATTACAGGATTTTGTTTCCTCTTGTTACAGGGGATTTAGCTCCATATATTCAGGTTTGCAGTACATTGGTATAGAAGTCTTATGTCAGCTGTTAACAGTGTTTTCTGACCAGCTTTATCTATGTACAATGTTCAGGTATTTCTACCTGAGCTGCTGTGTAAGTCTGCCATGTTTTGGTTTGGTTTTTTACTTATTTTGAGCTTTAGTTTTCACCATCCTTATTAGCAAGGCTTGTGCACTCGATGACTTACAACCTATTATTCCCCTGTGATACAATTACTGGCATTATTTAAAAAAAAATCCACGCTATTTGCATTGTCTCATTTTGTATCTCATTAATTTTCAATTAGCTTAGCGATAGCACCGATAATTATAGAAGAAAATAACTATGTGACATTTTATTACTTAATTTATATTTTTAATTCCTTTATCTACTGGTAGTGAAGAACTTGTTCTTCCAAGCTTTTGCTACAGTAGTGAGTGGACGCTTTTATTCTGCTCCATTAATTCTGGCAGTTTCTTGGAATGTTGTGTGACGTTAATCTGTTGATAGGATCGAACACTATACTATTTCTTTTGGTTATGCTGTATCCTCCTGTGGAAGAACTGTGAAGGTAAAATAGTTTTGTGCACTTAACGTGATCTGGGGAATAAAGAATTCTGTTCATGGTTGTAGTTTTAACTTTCACACCAAGTGTATTATTTGAGCTGGAGGTGTGATTTTCGTCTTATAAAAAATAAAACTGACTTTTAAAGTAGGTGTTGGACTCTGTGAGACTTCTGCTAATGGTTGGATTTTGTGGTTATACTCAGCAGTGTTTCTGCTGTTTTGTTTGTGTTTGGGAGATGCTTGCAGTAAGTCAGCAAAGTGGGAAAGAGAAAGGTTGCTTGATGAGAGCTAATAATTGAATCACCTGGTGGTTAGCTCTTAATGACTTTCTTCTTTTTCTCTTTCTCCCTACTTTTTTTTGGTCTTTAGGCTGTGGATCTGTTCTAAATGAAAAAGGTGAAGTAGAAATGGATGCCATTATCATGGATGGAAAAAATTTAGACTCTGGAGCAGTATCTGCAGTTAAATGCATAGCAAACCCAATAAAACTTGCTCGACTTGTGATGGAAAAGGTATGTTGATTATGTCCTGGAGGATGAAGCATTAGAACTTCATCCACTATATTGATGCACCTCAATGATGATGTTTGTGTAGTGTTTTAAAGCAGGAGAAAAGGAAGAAATGGATAGAAGTGTTTGGAAACTATGGTCATGACCATGAAGCACTTTTATTTAAGGGTTTTTTGAGTGAGATTTATAAAAATAAGGAAATAAAAGTTCTGCTGTGCATTTGCAAGCTCAAGGAGAAACTGACCTATACATGTCAGTCTCCTGTAGTTCCACCGCAGGTGTTCAAGATTCCTTTTTGTTTCCTTTGTTTTTTTGAAGAGCTTTTATGCTGTCACTGAATCTTCTGCTTGATCTCTCAAGATTAAAGTTAGATAATACACTGCTCACTTTGCAATGATAAGGAACTGAATTAAATGACCCAATTACATATTTGGCTCTGTAATGCACTCTTAGGTTGTTCTAGGTAGCCTTTTCCATCGTGACCTGATCAGATGATAACTGTAGTGTGAAGTCATAGTCTTCCAGCTGTAGAACATAACATTAGCTCTATATGGTGGTGACACATTTTCTGAGAGAATCAAATTTGCAGAAAAATTATTACTTGACCTTCTACATAAGATAATCCCACCTTGCCCCACTAAGAAGTCGCAGCAGACTTCTCTTAGTTTTCAGAAATGGTGCAACTGGTGTCGGGGTAGAGTAGGTGATTTGTGTGGTGTCTGCATCTGGTTTACTATTACTAGGCTGTGACAGTGATCAAAAAGTTTGTCTTGTCTTTGGAGTTTACATTTTCCATCCTGCTAGTGCAGCTGCCCCATTGTAGAAAAGGGTTCATAATTGCAGAAACACTAATTAACAAAGGAGGTTTATGTTTTTATAACCTTTCTAAGTGACTTTTGAGGAAACGACTTCTTCTGGTGATCTGTAAAGATTATTGAAATTTAATTTGTCTTCAATGGCCCCCAAAGCAGATAGGATATTTTGGTGTCTTTAATTGGAGGATAGTTCTGCTTTTAAAATCAGAAATTTCCCTAAAATATTTAATCTAGATACTTCAGTGAAATGTATATCTACTAGAAAACAGTGTTAAAACTTGGGATGAATAAGCTTTGCTTCTTCATAGGATTTTATTTTGTCATTTAGCTAGAACAATAAATAAGTATAGGTGGTAGACAGCTTCAAACGACCAAATTTAAGTTTGAGAATGTAAGTGAAAGGTTGGGGGAGAGATGTCTCTAGCATGTTGAGGTGAATGTTATATTTTATTTTATTCTGTAGAGAACTTCTTTTAGTGCTCATTGTTCATTTCATATGCCAGAATATGGTTTAGAGGTTACAGCAGAGTGACAGGTTGGACTTGGTGATCTTAGAGGTCTCTTCCAGCCTTGATGATTCTGATTCTAAGCACTGATTTATTTTCTCTGTTGTCTTGCCCATAACAAAATCTCATTTAAATCAACAAAAATAAAATGAAAACAATTGTGTTGGATTTTGAGAATATAACTTTCCAAAGTGTGTTTTAAAAATCAAACAAAGCAAAACACAAAACCCCAAAAGCACTGTCCTTTGTCTTGTCTCTTACAAGGCCTTTCTTGTCATTGTGTATTGCTTTTGGTGTTCAGAAGTACTGAGGCTAAATTTGAAACTAAATCATTAAATTCTACAGTACAGGACCAAGTATAATGATGTAGCCCTAAAACCATGTCGTTTTGTGGTCAAGGTATTGCTCTCTGCCCACATGCAAAACAAAATAAGTCTGTGTAGATGATCAATTTCAAATGTAAATGTTTGCCTAAATTGCTTAATATATCTTGAGATGAGTTTCTGCTGCTTCTCCTTCAGGTTTATAAATGAGACCACCAACTGATGTTGCTCTTCTGTTCATCTTGGACAGGAATTTTGGGACACCAATCCAAGCTATTTCATAGTACATTTCAGGTTGTGTTTTGGTTCACTGTCCATAATTTAAGACAGTTTTAACTCTGTGACCCACAGGTAATGAGACTGTAGTTTTCCTGGGCTCTTAAGCATATTAGTATGCTTACTTTCCAGTGGTTTTGAGCAACCTCAATGCCATAAGGAATTTTGAAACCCGCAGCTCCCAAAAACAAACCAACCAACCAAAACCACCTTCCCTGTCTGCTTGTAACTGTATTTCCATCCTATCATGGAACAGTATGGGCTCCATCTGGTGGCCAGAGTAGCTCCTCTAGGTTGTTGCACACATTTATCCCTCTGTGCTGTCACTTTCTCACTGGGCTCAAACTTGTCCAAATTCTTGGAGCAGAACAAAGGAGGGCACCAGAATAATTTCCATTCATTATTTACTCTGCTGTTGATCAGGGAAGTTTCTAGAGTTGGAGGACTTTTAGTACATCACCTAATGCAACAAATTACTGAGAAAGTAGTTAGATTTCTGTTGAATTATTCCTGTTCGTAGTGAACATAAATAGAATGGTACATTGAAATGTAACATGGGGCATATAACCCCTGTCAGGTCCAACAGTTCCTTAGCTGAGCTTTTCATGGACATTAGAGCACTGACTCACTGGTATATGTGAACTGTGTATGTTTTCCCCTACCATATCATCCAGCACTTTACATTAGACAAAGGAGAATTTAGCTTAGACTTCTCAAGGCAAAGGGCTAAACTAAACTTGCCAAAATTTGTTGCTTGTAAGATCTCTTGAGCCCTTTTTCTTGGTCCTCTTGGATTACTTTTTATAAATGTCTCCCAGAAAAATTAGGCACCTTAAGTTAGCAAATATATTCATGAAACTCTGGAAGGATGAGACAGAAAAATGTCCTTTTGTGTTGTTTGCCAATGTTCTACCAGCTGTTTTGATTGAGGAGATCTATGGTAAAGAATAACAAGTAAAATTCACCTTAAGAGAACTTCTTTTCAGTGAGGACTGAAAAGGAAAAATCAACCTACAAAACTTTATCATAGAAGCTTATTCCTCCATCTGCAAGTATTTCTTGTTTGTGCAGCTGAGGAAGGTGGGTGAGCTATCCAAATACGCATGTGGGAGGGAGCCCTTTGAAAAAGGTTTTAGAAATAGCTTCCATTTTCTACAATAAATCTTTATTTTAAAAAAACCCAAACATATTTAAAGGATGATAATTGCTGAAGAAAGCAGGTGCTGGAGGACACGGCCTCCTGATAAAAACAAAGACAATTTCAATACATCTCCTAAAAATACCCCAAACAAACCAAGCAAACAAACCCCACGCCCACAAATAAAAGCCAAACCCAGTGTGAGTATTGGATTGTGTGTTTCTGGTGAGTCCGTGGCAGAGGGGGGCAGTGTTGCACAAAGAAGTTGGCTTTCAAGTTGAAGAGCACTACTCACCAGCTCTGTTAGAAATGAGTAGTAGGTCTTACGTTGTCTGGTAACATCACTCGGTATGTGAGCCTGATGTCCACTCTTGCACATATGCAGAGGACTTCTTCCTTGTCACCCTTAGTCTTGTTCCCTAAAGCAACACTCTTGAATTGAGCACTTAATTTCTCAATTAAAAGGTATTAAATTGTCAAAAATGTTAGATGTCAGAACTGCAACATGAGGAATGTGACTAAAGCATAGTCACGTTTCCCACCTCTGGAACTGTGTGAAGGGGTTAGTGCAGGGGCTGTGTCAGGCTGAAGTAGAGATCAGTGTCGTGATTTGGGAAGAGGTTCATCTGGAATCCTGTAAAACGATGCAGTGCTATGGGTTGGTCATGGTAGGGATCACTTGTCATTGCTTCAGAAATCAACAGAAGTTGATGGTCTGCAATATCTTAAAAATCTGAAGCTTTGAGACTGTAAACATCCTGCAGAACATAGCATGACACACAAATACCCAACCTCTGCCATCCTTGCTGCTGGCTGTGAGCTGGGTATGTGCCACCTTGGTGCTCTGCAGACCTGCTGCTTCCAGCATCATGTGGTTCTGCTTTTTGGACCTCAGTTGGTACCTGTGTGCTGTGCTGCTGCATGGATGTTCAAGCTTGCTTGAGGTTAGGTGCTGTGCTCTGAAATTATTCCATCCTGTGTAGTCAGACCACTGCTCCTCTAAAACCTTCCCAGGCTCTGATGGGTGATTAAAGCTGTGTAGTTGTTCCCGAAGTTGATGCTTATTTTTTTGACACAGATATTTAAAAAAATAAATTTTACAAAATCAGATTTTAGAGCTGCTACTAAAGTATAAGGATTAATTAAGCAAATTTATCTGGCAAGTTTCTCTAAAACATGAATTATCCAAGCTGTACAGACTTTGAAGCATGGAATTAACTCAGATTGTTGTATTAAAATCTGGTTGAAGTGCTTTGCTAAATAATGGAATCAAAATAGAACTTCTGCAGATATTGTTAGAAGAGAGCAAACGTTTTTTGGTCAAACCCCTTAGAACTTTTTTGTTATTAAATTTGAAATTCTGAGTCTATAAGAATAGCAACTAGTTGAAGGAAATACTTAAAATTGTTCAGCTGATGTTAAGAAACACTTCAGTGTATGATATTTACATCTGTTGGTTATTACTAGGTGTAATGCCTTCAGGCAGAACAGGAACTTATTTACCAGTCTTTCCTTCTGAGTAAAATCCTTCTAGGTCTTTTAGTTCACTGAACAAAACAGTTAGTTATGTAGCAATTTGGAGACTGACTGGAAACAGTATAAAGAAGTTGCCTACAAATTAGCAAAAGAACAAATTTACCGATTTTTCTTTTCATTACAGTAATTGTTAAACAGATAAATGCAATTCTTTTCTACTAATAATGAAAGTTTGTGTTTTGGAGAGCTAGTGGGAGGGGATATGGACATAGAAATCCAGAAATTTTAAAAATTAAATTTGGAATTTTCATTGTGTGGATGCCTCTAAAAGTAAAGAATAAAAATTAAACTGAATCTTCTGCAGACGAAGCACATGCTGCTGACTGACCATGGTGCACAGCTGTTTGCTCGGGCCATGGGTATTCCTGAGATTCCAGGGGAAAAACTCATAACCGAGAGATCCCGGGAAAGATGGAAAAAGAACCTTGAGCCAGATTCCAACCCTGAAGAGTTTCAGAAGTAGGTAAAACATTTTCTTTCTTTTTAAATTCAAGTAATTTAATTTGTGCTATCTGGTTACAAAAATACCCAAACTAATAAACCCAATCCCAAAAACCCCCAAACAAACAAACCAAACAAGAAAACAAACAAACAAACCGAAGCCCCTTGAAGGTCTGTTTTCCAAATGTTACATGGTTTGTCTTTAAACTGGATTGGGTCGTTAACATTAGACTTTGGCCAGTAACTCCTTCTGAGTGCTGATTGTGGCTGTTGGTTATGAAAAGGAATGAAAAACGTGGCCAAGAAGCTCAGTGGTGTGTGTGAAGAATCATAGAACTATCAAGGTCAGAGGAGACCTCTAAGGTCAGCAAGTCCAACCATTAGCCTCACACTCTGCTGGAACCCCTAAACCATATCCTCCAGCACCAGACACAAACGCCTCTTAAACACTTCCAGGGATGCTGACTCCACCACCTCCCTGGGCAATCTATTCCAGTGCTTGAACACCCTAAGAGCGAAAAGATTTTTCCCAACATTTAATCTCAGTCTCCCCTGTCTCAGTTTATGGCCATTCCCTCTAGAGAGATTCTACTGGATGGTGTTGCCCAACAGCAAAGTGGATGTCACTTGACAGATAAGCCAGTCTCATGTAAAGTAGAGAGGAAGGTGAGCTGGACAGTAAAGGAATGAAAAACATCAGGTGTCAAAAATGGTTTTTATGCCTGTGGGGTAGGCGTAAATACTAAATTGTTTTGAGCTTCCATTTGTACGTCAGTGGCTGTAGCATAGAAAAGCACTGTATTACATTACATAAATGCTGCATTACATGCTGTTCATCTGTTTTGTGAAATAGCAGTAATGAGAGAAGCAGAGCTGAATTTGTAGATCAAAAGGAGGAAAATTCTTCTGTGGGCACGTTAATTAAAGCCCATGAAATGAGGCTATAAACTACAAGCTATATGTTACTTTCAGTACATTTCTAGAAGGAAAAACAAATTAATGAGGTAAATGTAAACATGGTCTTTTAAAATGAAGTGAAGTTGATCATAAGGTCTCAGTCATAGCTCATCTTGTATCCAACAGAAATTTTCCTTTGATCAGTGGGCTATCCAAGGACTGTGTGGTATAATCATGCATTATGAAGAATTTTGAGGATGGTGTAGCCCCCACTGCCACTTGGTGTCCTGAATATATCAGTTGGAATGGCACGGGATCTGTCTTTGTTCTTCAGAACTGCTTCATTTTAGTTCTTTTTTTTTATAACACTGTTAGGCATCTGCACTTTCAGCATTGTCTTGTTCTGGAACATCTGAGAATAGAAAGCTTGTGTATTTCTGGAGGGCTCTGGACTTTTTCCTGTCTTGGCCCCTGTTCTTTTTCTGACAACCAGTGCCCAAATCATCAGCACAAATTCACAAAGTTGAAAACAGGTCTTTTTTCATACAAGCCCATTGCTTCCTGTATCACAGGCAGAATGTTGTTTCTCCCTGGTATGTCCACAGCGATTACGCAGAAACTTGTCTGAGGTGAAGTAGTATTAGTCAGAGGCAACACAAAACCAGATCATACTGGGAATTTGAAGGTTGGTGTGTACTTTACTTCCAGCCTCTAGTCCTCACAGTGTTGGAAACCTTGGGGTTTCATAGACTTTCCAGGCAATGTCTGGTGTCTCCATAAGAGATACCTTTCTGTCTACTGGTTAGGAGCCTGCATTCATTAACACGAAAAGCTTAGGATTCCATTGCATGCACAACATTCCATCTTGCACAGCTTTTTCTCCTGAGAACAAGGTGTGGTTTGATTTATCTGCAGTCTCTCACTCCAAAGATTCTGGCCATACCTTTGTTAAGAATTGCTGGAGCTTGGCAGAGAACCCCACAAAAAAGGGAGCTGACTCTGTCTGTGAGGTAGTAAGTGGGCTCTTAGCCCCTCTGTGAAGCACACTGCAAGAGGAACTTGTGGAGGTATTAATTAACAAGGACCCTGAGAGCAATCAACAGAAAAACTTACTGCTGATGCAGGGCTAAGAGATAAAATAGCAGGTACCTTATTAGTTGAATGGGGATAGAAAAAGTACATGTCACTTCGTGGGTACTGGATAATGAAAGATTTAGACAAAAGGGAATGAACAAATCCAACTAATACATTCTGTATCACAATATATAAAAATAATTCTTGATAGAGGAGAATCATTGTTACTAATGCATCCTCTGGTATCCCACAGGTACTTGTTGAGGTTTTTCCTACAATAGACAGATGGTTGTAATATGATATCTCTATTTAGGCAGTTTTGCATGCCCTGGTAATGTTTTGGAGTTAACTAGCCATGCAAAAAAATCGTTTGTATCTGCTTTTGTTCTGAAGATGAACAAAGAAAAGGTTACACTGAAATGATAAAAAAATTTAAAGGGACAGTAAGAAATAAAGTATAATTTTCTATTTGCTCCACTGCAGATAAGAAGTGTTGGACACATTCACTTAGTTATTTGTTGTCAGTTGTGCTCTCATACCAAAACACATTGCTGCTGCCAGTGTGATCTGTGTGCTTTTGTTCTCACAGTTGCTTAAGGTAAATACCCAGGAAAATGTACATCTGGATGCACCTTTCTTAATTTCTCAGGAGGATCTAACTTTAGTTGGTTGGAGGGTGCCACATGCAAGGGAGTCCTGAATTTACTAATGTTCTTTGCAGCAAATGATTTGTGACAGATGGATGGGTGGGAAGCCCATCTGCACCATCATAGCAGTTTGAGAGGGAGGTCCGTCTCCACATAAATGTCAGAGCCGTTGGTAAGGCCTGTGATTCATCAGTCAACTTTGAATTGCTGTGAATGAAGTGTAGGGACTGACAGTATGATATTTTACATAAGCAGGAGGGAACAGGAAGTTGGTTCTCTGAGAAACTGTCTGTGGGTTTCATGGTACATAAAGACTTTGACTTAATTAGCTCAGATTTTGTGGAGCTATAGAGAAACCCTCACCAGTGCCCAGGCAACTTCTAAGGGTATTCCAGCTCCAGTTGCCTGTTGGGTAGTTCCTTGAAGGACTCTTACAAATTCTTTTCCTGTGTGGAAGGATTCAGATTCTTTTTTTATGGTCTACTTCTCCTAGCCAGATATTGATCTGTGTTCCTACGTGAATTGCTAAGATTGGAATATGTGGATATTTAAACTCAGTCATGTCTTGCTTCTCAGCGCAGCAACTGTTCTAGTAAGTTACAACAGGCTCTTTTTCTCTAACACAAATACACATGTATATTTTGAGCAGCTTATTATATGTGTCTTTTCTGTGCTGAAGAGATAAAGCAATAGTTGAGTCTTCTGCTTTCTTCAGTGCATGAAGATTTTTAAACCCCTGTGCAGTTTCAGCAGATTCTAGTGGGCCAAGTGATTTAAACCTCAAGATTGCACAGCTTCAGAGTGCAGAGGTGAAAATATGTATTAATGATGCATTGTGAGAATACTAGTTGAAAGGCACATAAATAACCTTTTTTTTTCCCCTTTGTAGCATTCAAACATTAAGGGGAGTAAGGAAAAGGAAAGAGGAGGAACAGGAAGGAAATGATTCAGTGCATGCATAACATTACTGTCCTTCTCTGTATTCACTCATTTGCGTGCATTGTCATTAATAATTCCGGTTAACCTCCTGTTGAGACACTGGAGCCAATTGTTGCATCTTTGAGTTGCCATTTAGGGGAAAGTTGTGTCTCAGTTTGTGTGTCAGCCAAGAAACTACTCCAGAACTCTGATGGCTAGAAGTATTTCTGCCCTTTGTGCTTTTGTCTCGCAGGTTTTTTCCCTCCCCAAGTCGAAGTTTCCATGCTATGAAGGTAAACAAGTCATGGAGGGAGATTAAAAAAAATGAGTGTTTTCCACTCTGTTGAATATAAAGCTGTGACAATAATTGCATATTGCTTATTTTTGTAATGAGAAGCACAGTAAAAAAAATAGCTTTATGATGAGCAGCAATTCTTTTGTAGTAATCTCTTTTAAACCTACATGGGAAACAAATGCAACATGCTTTGGCAGGTATGCTTTAATTCTATCTAATTTTGTGAACTGTTTTTCTTGGCAGAGACCTTGGAACAGTCGGTGCTGTTGCTATAGACAGTGAAGGCAATGTAGCTTGTGCAACATCCACTGGAGGACTCTCTAATAAACTGATTGGCCGTGTTGGTGACACAGCATGCATAGGTATGGGGTGTGGGATCTTGCCTTTCACCTTCTGGAGGCATCTCATTTAAAGAAAGGGGAATAAAAGGAAAAAAAGTTACACATTCTCCTTTTCATTAGTGAAACGAAGCATAAATAGTAGTACATCTGAAATGGAGGCCTAACATTCAAATGTATCAAAGCTCAAGCTCCTTATAGAATGGAGATTGCAAGAAAGGATTGGGAGTAGAGGTGTAGTGCTGTCATTATTATCATCATCCAACACTTTTCTGTCTGGAAAATGGGGATGGGAATTTCTCTTTTTCTGTCTTTTCTTGAATGCTCTCTTTTTTTTCTGTTTCCTTTCTGTTCATTCTGATAGAGCTCTCCTTTTGTACATCTGCGCTTACAGCTAAGTCAAAAAATGTGGCCTGCTCCATATTAAGATGTTGTTTTCTTCATACTTAAGGAGGTAGATGTAATTGCAGTTACTATTTGTTATATCAGTGAGTGAGAATTATTCAGCGACTGGCAACTTTGAGTAAATTCCTGTTCTTAGAGAGCCCTGATAAGAATGCCTCAGAACCTAAAAGATGTGGTGTGGAATAAAGGAAGTATTTTAAGAGATCTCTTATCCAAGTATAAAGAGACACTTGAAATCCTTTACACAGACTTCTTCCTCTCCTGGGACAGACTTGCCATTTGATTGCTTCAGGGTTCTACTGTGCAGCTAGGATTTGGAAAATAATTATTTTTAGTAAAACACATTCCAAACTCCAACAGTAGTGCTGTTGGCAGTATATGATTATTATAAAACTAATACTCTCTTTCTTTTGCACACAAAGTAGCTAATATTTTGGTACCCTCTGCATTTTGATTGTGATTTTGAGCTTCATTTCTGGCTGCAGAATCTCTGACTGCAAATACCCTTCTCTTAGGTAGATCGTGTTCAGGGCTCCTGTAGTCTGGGACATGGTCTGTGAAGGACAAGGGAACTGGGCCCTGTTGAGCATATTGCTTGTAACTATCACTAGACACCTGCAGGATTGGATACAGAAATGCTCTCTGTCCTTTAAACATCAGAAGCTTTGGCAAGGGGCTTTGACAGACTGATTGGGGCAGGGTTTTCCCACGTGTAAATCAGGGTACATCTAACCAAGGAAGTACAGAAGGGAAGAATCTTTCATTGCTCTCCTGTGGCCTCTTTCCTCTCCCCCAGTACCTTGTTTATAATGCTGTGGTATGTTTCTTCCTAGCTCCTGGGACATATTTTTCTTAGGAGATGTGCTAGAAATAAGGGTATTGAGCAAGCAGAAGCTTGGTGGAGAACAGGGTGTGGAATGTGCCAGCAAAACAAGGATGGGAGTTAAAAAAAAAAGAGAGGGAAGGGGAGTTCAACAGAAGAAACTCTCTGCTTGTGGTGAGGATGTGCAAGATTCTTCAGGACTGCTTTGTGATGTAGAGCTTAGGCTGTTCATGTCTTATGTGCTTTTGCAGGTAAGTTCCCCTCAAAGTTTGGTCAGTTCAGCAATGTCCTCACAAGATCTTCCTTCATACCTTCTCAGCTGGTAATGTGTGACCTGGCATTCTGCATCTCCTCACTATCTTGCTGATCTTCAACACCCTCCCTTGCTGTTCTGGAAAATATTTTTGCCCATCCCTGTGGAGCATTTGCTTACTTCTGCTTCTTGTACCACAAGCAGATCACTGGTCTTCTAGCTCTCTCAGCCTGGCAACTGACTTGCTCCAGCTGTTGTTGATCTCTTTCATATATTTAACTTTTCAAACTGAGGCAGAAATGAGAAGGAAGCATTACTGACATTTTGCTCCTAGAAGAAGTGTTTGGTACTTACCTTAAACAATGCAGGATTTGTAAATTGTATTACAGAATACTACATAATATTGCCTTCTCTTTTTTTTTTTTTTTCCTCTGAAAAGGAAGTGGAGGCTATGCTGATAACCATTCTGGTGCCACTTCAACCACAGGACATGGGGAGAGCATTATGAAAGTGGTCTTAGCCCGACTGATCCTGTATCACATGGAGCAAGGTATATTCAAAGTCCCTGTAAGCTGAAATGATGAGGATAGGAAATGTTGCCTAATGCCAGGTTTTGGTTGATGCACTGTCACATAGAACAGTTGTCAGAAGAGTTGCTCCCAGGGGTATGCAGATGGGTCACCTCTCTTTAAAAACAAAACACTAAAGTATTAATAAAGCCAAAATAGCCTCAAGTGGACAGAATTATCTGTGTTGCTTGCTATCTAATCATGCTTTAGATCAATGTGCACTGAAAGACATTACTGTCTACTTTGCCTAACTGAAGTTCTCTTTAATGTTTTTTTCCCAATTCTAAACTAAAATTTTGTAAACAAGAAACAGAAAACAAGTAAGATATATTTAAGGGAGCAGTAGGGGAGGGCTAAGAGATAGATAATCACAGCTGAAATAAGAAAGTATAGGATGTTGCCTCTCTGATAAACCATAAAGATCTTTATTTTAACAACACTGATTATAGCAACAGAAATGCTTTTAAGACTTTTTAACCATGATTTCAATTTTCATTTTGTTTTGGAAAATGTACTAAACTGTCTGGGTGGGTATGTGGTAAACAGCTGACACAGTATGTCTTATGTGACTGTAACATAATCTGCCTGTGGGATGACCCTTTGGAGCTTTACCTTCATGAGTTAGTCTGTCATCTAAACCCTTGATTATATTACAGCCTTTAATATAGCCAGACAACATACTTGTATCTCATGCAGTTCAAGAATCATTAATATAGATATCCCCAGTATTTTTAGAAAGCTGGAGCTTTGGAGTAGTGCACTGTAACTTGCTTTGAGATCAACCAAACTTGAAATAGTTGGAAAACTTTCAATTTGCATTTTCATTGGAGAGGCAGTAAGTAGAGAGACAAGTAACAGCTGAGAATATTAGTGTTATGCTTTATAGAGCTGGTTGCATATAATGGGTGCATTTCTCTCAATCTCATGGCTTGTGTGACAGTTTCAGCATAAAATACAACCTACACATTATTTCCCAAAGCTCTGGCATGTTATGCTCTCCCTTTATTCTCTATATTATGTCCCTACCTATTCAGTTTGTGAATGGCCTTCCAAGCTCTATTTAGTCTAAACCATGTACAGCAGCTTCTCCTCTAGCTTGAATTTGACTGCATTGCAAAACCTATGCATTGATAGCAGCTGTCTGGCTTGTGATAAATGAGTGTGAAAGGCAAATGAGTCTGAAACTAAAAAGTTTATTGTAAAAAGAGAAAAAGAAAAAAGAATATGAACCCACATGTGTGCATGTTTAATTGGTTTGCACTTGTTCCCCCTGCCTGTGCTTGCTGTACCTTCATTCATCCTGCCCAGAAGTGTAACTCAGCTGCTGGGAAAATACGTCAGCAATAGAGTCCCCCTAGTCTCCCCCTCCCCCTGACATGGTTCTGTGAAGGCACTGAAAACAAACCCTCAAGTTATTATAACTTTTTGAGTCCTTGAACAGTCAACTGAAGTTGTATATTTAAGAACAACTATAGAGCTCTCGTAATTCTGTTCAGCTATACAGTAATTCACATACTAAATATCATCTTTCGGACGAATGCTGCAAAATGTACTTCCATATTTCAGGAGTGAATTGCTTTGCCAGTCTTAACAGCTGTTGGAATCTCTGTCTTATGGTGGCAGCTGTTGTCTTGGTGAAAAATCAAACAGTGAAATACTGACCCTTTGAAGCCAGTGCGACTGACTTGAATAGTCACAGTGTCACCCATACGTCAGAGAAAGGAGCTTTATCCTGTCAGTCACCAGCGCTGTGAATAATTCTGACTCCACTGGTTTTATTTGGTTTTAACTCAAAATTTGCAGGGAAGGCATGAAGGTCAGTTTTTGTTCTGCAGCCTAAGCTGCATAACATTACTGAGGGTATATATCTTAGAGCAATTAGGCCAAGCCAACTGCATTCCTGAATATCTATTTAAACTTGTAGTGAACTAGTACTTTCCAGCTATTACAGGTCTGTGTGTATGATGTACACATTGAATTTGATTTATTTAGAAAATATTCCTGTTAATATGAATCGAGTAATGAAAAGATAAAGTTGCCTTGCTGGTCCTTTGTCTGATGTTGAGTACATTGAAGCCTCATCTTGCCTGATGGTTTTGGAAGTTTCAGGAAGAGCAAGGCTGATGTCTGCTTTTGATAAATTATGACAATGTGAAGTACGTGCTTTGAGCTCTGTTGCAGCCAGTGGACTTGGAACACAGATGATGACTGAAATTTTTGATTGTTTTGATGTGGGGTTTTTCAAATAGTAAATGCTTTAGACCTAGCTCGTGACAAACCTTTGATGGAAATGGTGCAGACTGGCATTTTTCCCTTCAAATGACAGCATGAGAAATGTTTTGTCTTCAACGCAGAGTAGGTGAGTTAGTCTGTAGCAAACACTGGAACTGAATTACAGTCTGAAGCTGTTTAAATAAATACTTGCAGCAGCACCACACCATAGCAGCTATTAGCAACTGTCCAGAGCCTTCCTATAAATGGTTCCTTTGCTGCACAGGAAATTTCTTGCTGATGTAGTTGAAAGAGAAATTAGATTTTGACTGGCACCATGGGGAGGGGTGAAACTTGAAGGCAACTTTAATGTCAAGATAGAGAACATGAAGTGATCTCTTTTTCTTTCCAGGAATGTCACCAGAGATGGCTGCAGACACTGCATTAGACTACATGAAGACACGGGTTGGAGGTTTGGGGGGTGTCATTGTTGTCAACAAGGCAGGAGAGTGGGCAGCAAGGTTCTCCACCAAGCAAATGTCTTGGGCTACTGTAAAGGATGACAAGTTGCATTATGGGATTTATGCTGGGGAGAAGCATGTAAAATCTGTTGATGAAGCACTTGCATCTGAAAGTCAGGGATTCTAAGAATGAGGAAATGTTGACTGAGGAAGATTGAAGATCTTCAATTTTTGCTGAAGGACAGTGATACTTGATTTTGTTTTTCTGAAAGATCTGTACTCTTGATTGGTTCACAAGCCTGGCCACATTTACTGTCAAAATGAAATCTGGACATAATTCTTTAGTGGATGTGGATATATGTGTAGTCTTTTAATACCTTTGTGAAGTCAGGGGATCCTCCTTTTCCAGAGAAGAAAGAGAATGGTCAGTAGGATTCTTGGTTAACATGTGTCAATCCTACATTAAAGTTTCAGTATTAGAAGAACTCCTTTCCATGCCCATTCCCAGAAACTGCTGCCAGGATGATTTGAGAGATGAATACCTATTAATTTAAAGACTGAATTTTGAAAATCCAAGGCCTTTTGAGCAGAACATCCCATGATTACAGGTTGCTAACTGTCAGTGAAATACCATCAAAGAGCAGTGAAAAGTTAAGACTAAGTCACTGTTACAGGCTTGAGGTAACTGTCAGGTGAAATAACCAAGTAAAATAACTTTTCTCCAGAGAAGGGAAATGTGATGCTGTCTAAGGAGTTCTAATTCCATTCATTGACATCAGACCAGAGACCACAAAAAAGTAAGTTACGATACTTCACAGTATATGTGGGTAATTAACAGGAAAGGTGTTATTGACTTAATATCTGGGGTAGTAATAAAGAAGGTCACAGTTTCAATAAATGTAACAGCACTCTTTACTACTCAAATACAAAGGTGATAAGCACCTTTTAAGTCTAAACAAGAGATAGATGATGATTAACTAGAAAAATAATCTGAAATTAAGTGATGAAAGCAAGTTGCACTAAAACAAAACTGCCTCAACAAGCTTCTTGTGGGAAGTCTGAAAAGTCTGCAGGGGTTTTCTTTTTAAAGAGGAACTGATGTCCCACATTGCTTCTAATACAGTTACTTCATTAAGATTCTGTATTTTAAAAGAAAGAGCAAAATTCTTTTTTTTTCCTATTTTCTGACTGAACTATGTAATTTTTTGTGTTAAAAACTGTAATAATTCTATGGATTTCAGCATGTGACTACAATTCCTCTGTGGACAAATTTGTATGTTATAATTACATACCATCATTCTGTGGAATGTTTCCTTTACAAGCTAACCCAAATAAACAACAAAAATCTAAAATCATGGTTTGAAACTACTCATACCTGTGTCCCAGCTATGACAAGCTGTGTTACTGGGTTGGCACATACAGGATGGTAAGGTTGCCAAGGCTCTCTAACCTGCTCTCTGATCCATGGTTTCTTAGATGCTGCAGGTGACTGGATGTGGACAGTAGTGGTTCAAGATAAAGTGGCTCATGCAAAACATAACCATGGAGTACTTGTCTACTTTGTTCACCAGAAGATGATGTGGAAAATAGCTGCTATCTGATTGTCAGAAGTTCATGGAATCATAGAATCAACCAGGTTGGAAAAGACCTCCAAGATCATCAAGTCCAACCCTACCATGGTTACTAGACCATGGCACTAAGTGCCACATCCAGTCTCAGCTTGAAAACCTCCAGGGATGGTGAATCCACCACCTCCCTGGGCAGCACATTCAAATGCCTGAGCACTCTCTCTGTAAAAAATCTCTTCCCAATATCCATCCTAACCCTCCCCTGGCAGAGCTTGAGTCTGTGCCCTCTTGTCCTGCTGCTGGTTGCCTGGGAGAAGAGACCAACCCCCACCTGACTCCAACCTCCTGTCAGGGAGTTGCAGAAGGTGAGAAGGTCTCCCCTGAGCCTCCTCTTCTCCAGGCTGAACACCCCCAGCTCCCTCAGCCTCTCCTCATGGCACTTGTGCTCCAGTCCCTTCACCAGCCTCGTGCTGCAGCACTTTAATATCCCTCCTGAACTGAGGGGCCCAGAACTGAACACAACATGAAACAGTAGAGGTATTTTGATGTCCTCATTGGTAGAAAGACGTGGCCTTCCTTTGAGTAAAAGTTAATTAATTTCCCCCTGTATGCATGGGATACCGATTTTACTGGGCCAGGCTGTTTTCTGTGGGGAAAAAAAAGGCAGTATTGGTATAGCTTTGTTTCCAAAATACATCCAGAATACTCGTGATCAAGAATCTGCTTTGTTTACCTCACCTGTCCCTAGTGGAAGATCAAATTCAGGACAGGCAATAGAAAATATGATCTTTGTAAGTTCTGCCAGAATTCTTTGCAATATTGTTTTCCTGAAATTGCTCAATATTGTTGCAATTTTTTTTATGAAAAAGAACCCAACTTCTGGGATGCTTTGTAGAGCTAAATGGTGATACATAGTCATGGATGTGTAGGCTGTGCATAAGAATACAAATTTCTTGTCAGTTACCAGCTTTGTCAGATTATAGATCTGTAGAAGGCATGTTCCTACTAACTTTTCCTTTGCTTGAAGTAGTTGGAGGGAGGAGTGTTTACCCAGTACTGCTCTAACACCTGGTGTACCATCTTTGTCAGGCTCTGTTTATTTGTTATGCTTTCTGAGTGGCTGCAAGCCTCTTCTGGTCATGCTCCAAGCTGACCAAAACACAAGTGATGGTTAGTGTAGCAGCAAGCATAAGCTAATACACCTGCTGGGGAGTTTATTGGCTAGTATTTGGCACTGTGCTAACCCTGACAGTTGCCTTTTGGTTAGCTTTGAACAAGTTCACATCAGCCCAGAAGGTACCAGCAACCACAGCAGCACTACAGATAGGATCTCAGGATGTCAGAAGGAATAGTAAATGGCTACTGTGGTTAATTTGCCTCAGCTGTTCTTAGGAATATAATGTAATAAATTGCTGGCACTTAACAAAGAACATTATCCTGTATAGGTTCTTCTGTCGCTCATCACCAGACTAGCTGGGCACCTTCCAACAGTGCATTAAGCACTGTGACTACCATCTGGTCTGTATGATCTGTTCTGTCTAACCCACTCCTTGGTAGTATGCTCTTTATTCCTTTCTCATGAAGAAGTGTCTGTTTTTCCAAAATATGCCTGGGCTGTTATGCCTTTCCAGTTCGTGTGGGGCTGGGAATGAGGACCTGTGCCTTGCACACGGATTGATGACATTTGATAATCCTTAGACTGGGGTTTGCTCACAGTTCAAATGATGGCAGCTCAGGCAAAGCAATGGTGCCAGCAGTCAGGGCTACTTGCTTTTCTTCCAGCTAGCTGACCAAATCAACACTCTTCAGTAAAGGTATGTGATTTCCTCATCTAATCTGGACAGCAGATAGACCTCTTCTAGGACAGCATTCCCCTTCCTCACAAGGGGAATGATAGAAAATGGTTAGGGACAGGGTAGACCTTATTTTCAAAGAAGCTTGAGAGCTGCAGATGGAAGAGTTTTCCTCTCTCTCTTGCTTTATCCTTTCAGTCATGTTCTTTGGCTGAAACAGGATGAGATGTTTTGTTGCTGCTGATGTAAGAAGTTGCTGGTGTTGCACAGGGCTACCTAATTTTTTAATATGCTTACATGTCCCCTGACCTCTGTGAAAATCGAGAAACTATCCTTTATAAGGGCTTTAACATTTAACAGCTTTTATAAATGTAGTTGAAAGATGCTGAACTTCAGGGGGATACCAACAGCAGGATGGGAAGCTGTGTGCCCCTGCTGTGCACTGCTGCTGGAAATGAGCCTCTAATCCAAATGGCTGTGACCTGGATATCAAAGAAGGAAAATTAGAGGTCTGTTGCCAAGAAACTGGGTGTCCTTGGCATCTAGCAAAGCAGCAACAGTTTTAATTATCTAATTAAACTGTGGCATCCCATTATTTTTATATCATTTAGAAAGCCAGTTGTGGATGTTGTCCTGTTTCTTTCTTAGTGCACTGTAGAAAGGGTCCCTGACCTGTGCAGGTAGCTGTGATGGCTCTGCATATCAAAGCTAAGATGTTAACAAAAGCAGCAGAGCAGTGCTCATTGACTTTGTTCATACATTGTTAGTGCTGTGCGGGTTTTGCTTCTTAATCTTTGCAAGTTACAAGTAATTAACAACTGTTCTGTAGGACACCAGCGTTTGGAAATTTATTTTTTTCATCGTTCTACTTTGTCCTACATTTTAGCTCTGTGTCTCTGGGGTGGTTTTCATTGACTTTGAAATCTAACTTGGCTAAGTTTAATGGCACTTGCTGTTTTGCTTGTTTCTCTTCTGGTCTGCTTTTCCTTTGATATGCTCTGATAAATATTTGCTGTGGGACAGATTTCAATCTCAGTTACGTCAGTATAAATGAAAAGCACAGTCACTGAAGTCTGTGATTATGCTGGAGGAAGTGAAATCAGACATGGGCTCGGCTGTCCCAAGCCGGTAGCTCTGTATTGAAACAGCCTCTGCTAATGAGGAGAGAATAGAGAGAGGACAGAGTCTGCTGCAGGGAGTCACTGTGTGAGGCAGCACTCGTCTCCGGCAGCTCCGGGGTGAAGATGATGCCTAGGGAAATAGTTAAATATGCACACTGGGAGATAAATAAGTATCAAATGATTCGCATAAAAGAATCTTAAGAGCACACAGATAGGGTGAGCAAATAGTCACTTTGGTTTAGACACATGAACCACAAAGGAGGGGAATCTCATTTTCCTTTCCACTGCACTCCTCACGCTTGGTTTATTGGGGGCACGCAGATCCCCTGCAACCTTTGTGTAATTGAGTTTTGTCAGACCTGGTCACATGTGCATTAACTTCAATTATTTTTTACATTTACATTTCTTACATTCTTGCCTTTTGGCCTTTAAAGTTCTCCTTGGTTGGAATGAGGCTTGTTTTCTTGTGGTTCCTCCCTAAGTCCTTTTCCACTGAGGACAGGATGGGTTACGATCTGCGTGGGTTTAGCCCTCCAGCCCTGCACTTTTGACCCTTTACTGCTAGGGCTTTACTACAACTTAAGCTATGTAAATGCATGGTAGCATGCAGCTTAATAAATACTCAGCTGCTTCCAGACTTAATGGCTCTGCCTGGTCCTGCCTGCTTAGTGGCATAGCAGGCTGTGTGCTTAGCAACCCTGGCTGCTGGGCGTGCATCACCCCCGTGCACTGCTTTCCCTGCTGCCTCCCACTGAACACAGGAAATATTTCCAGCTTTTTCTGATGGTGTGCAAAACCTTCTCTAGGTTCCTGTGTAGCTACCACCTGCCAGCTACAGCCTGTGCTAACAACTGTATTGTAACAGCACATGAAGGAGACAAAACCCTGGGCCATTAGAGGTACTGGACTAATTTCTGCAAGTACTATATATATATGTATATATTTTTATATGGCTATAAGACAAATATACATATCAGTAAATGTAGACCCTATTGATTTAGCACTTGCTTTTTCTTAGCCATTTCCAAATGTCCAATCCTAAACAGTTTCAAGAACTATTCACAAACTGCTGCTCTTTTGGGCTGGAAAAGTGCACGTTGGCTAGAACATGTGTGTTCCTGTCCTCTGTGGCAGTATTTCTCTCCTTTCCTGTATTCTAGAAAGTATTCTGTGGTGGTGTTGGTTGGTTGATTTCTTGGTTTTGTTTTTTAAAAGCTGAAGAAGTTTATTGTGACTTTACTCAGGCATTTTTACCTGTCTTTTGTTTGACCTCAGGTAACCCTTCTGAGATCCTTGGGAATGAGTGTGGCTCAGCTAAGCCTCTAAGATGATCACTCAGAAATGATGATATTGAGAAAAATGGGTGGAACATGAAACCCAGCATGTTTTCAAGTATTTTAACCCAGAAGAAACCACAACTACTTTCTAGTCTTACTTCATAAATAAACAGGCCATAGGTCCTTCTCTCTGTTATTTCTGTATTGAGAAAGTAACTTCTGTTGAGGCAGGTTCTACTGTTGCCACAGACAGAATGAAAATGAGGATTGTCTCTCAGAGAAAACACCTGAATCACTTTTAAGTAATTCTGTTTTAATAGATTTAAGAAGGGGAAAAGGAAAGGGGAGTGGGGGAAAGATACCATGTCAGATACCCTTGTGGCTCCTGGGCTGCCACCAAGCTGATGCCTCTATGGGACAAGGACATGTGCTAGAAAATAGACCTGAAATTTCAAATCCAAAGATACCTGGTGTGTATTTTCCTGGACACAAACCTCCAGAAGTCTTGCATGTAATGATAATATTTATATAACAATTCAGGTCTTCAAAGAAGTGTACAGAAGCTGTGAACTGATCTGCACAGCTCTTCAGTGGAGTTTATTATATTTGAACTGGTTTATCTCTAGCAAGCATGCAGGGAAATTAAACAACTACTCTGGAGCCACCAAGTGCATCTGAGGCAGGGCCAAGATTAGAATATTGATTTCTGGCTTCCACAGTCCCAGGCTCAGTTCACTACATTATGTTGTCTTTACAGATAACATTTAGACAAATAGATCTTGACATATCAAAAGCTCAGTAGCCTCTCAGTAAATTGAGAAGGGCTTTAGATGTTCAATTCCTGTGATTTGTGCATGCCTCATACTTGGGCCCAGTAATGTCAGTAGTTATTGTATATTTACAGTGAAACCCACTTGTATCCTGAAGCATACTAGACTTTTTTTTTTCTCTTAGAGTAGAAATAAACCTAATTATGATAACATTTTCTTCTTGTCAGGTTGAGATATGCACATATGTTACTTCACAGAAATTTTGCTGGAGATTCTCAGTCCTGACCAATGGTGGCTTGTCATTCTTTCTAATTTCTTGAGCAAGAAGTCATAGAAATAGGAAAGGTCTTGCAGGCTCAAAATTCAAATTCAAGTACTTTTAATGAAATCACCACATACCAAGGATACTCGGTTTCTGATATCCAAATGCCAAGAAAAGGCAAGTATGTACTTGAAAGCTGAAATAAATTCTACACAGAGAATATTTCAGGTATATTTGTATTAGAAAGTTTGTCTCCTAGTATCCAGAGAGGTGTAAGAATATTGCCATTGCTACAACCCAGGAAACCTCCCAACTACCTGAGTTTGCTGAGGTGTAGGCCAGAATATTTTTTCCACATTTCTAAGCTCCAGGTATCCCATCTGCAGCTAACAGAGGACCCTGCTTACTCTAACAGAGCCTACTTGAAGTTTGACAGTCCTACAAAAGCTGTACTGGCGTTTCAGACATGTCAAGTTATCTAACAGCCTTCTCCACCCTTCTTTGTTACTCAATGCAGTAGGACGATGTCATTTGTCAGAGGGCCAAAACTGGAGACATGCTGAATATGTGAATACCAAGGAAGTGGTTTCCTTAGCAATAACAGGCATGTGAAAGTCAAAACTTCCTTTCCTCCTCATGTGACCTTTTTCAAAGCAATTCAGCCCGGGGACAATAGGAATGAATTCCAAGCACCCGCAGCGTTCCTGCACCGCTCAGTGAGGATCTGCCAAACGTCCAATTTATCTTATCTATTTATTAAGGTAAAATTATACTTCTCTTTAGGTGTTGTCCACTATGGATTTGGTGTGTCTATGTGTACAGTAAAGTGTTCCTCAAAAGTAGAATTGCCTAATGTCAGAAACTAATATATAGAAGATAAGTAATTTTCTTGTGGACCAAAACTTTTGTTATGCATAAAATCCAAAGTCCTTTCTGTCCACAGGAAATGAGGGATGAAAACTCTTACCAGCTTGTTGTAATAGTTGGACCTCCCTGATGACATTTTGCCCATTTCATTTAAGGTGAAAATTTACATTCTTTTTGAAAACACCAAAGAAAAGAGAAAGGGAGATGATTTATGGAGGCAAGTAAGAGGAAGATGACATCTATCTCGTGCATCCTGCACAAAAGAGCAGTATCAGCCTTCTGTTGCTATTCTTATCCTATGTGTTACAGCCTTTCCTCATCCCTAAGGAGACAGCAGTAATAGCCAGAAGTACTTGCACAAAGTTGCCTGTCCAAGAATCCTGAAGTATTTTCTAAAAGTAGCTACTAAATTTAAACCTGAGCTGCCTATTGAGGCAGGGAACTATTCTCTCCCCTTTATTCCAGCTGGGAAGACAATACAGCAGGTAGTTGTCAAAAGGTCAGAGAAAATTCCAATTTGAGCTGGAAATTGTTGTTCAGCATACTTTCTGTATTGCAACATGTGAAAGACTGGCTTGGATTTCAGAAACTCAAGGAAAGTTCTGGTATTACAGTTCTCCCTGGATTCAGTGTTGCTGGCCCTTGCTGCCCACTGACAGGGCCTGTATTCCAGTCCCTGGTGATTAACAGAGAAGGGATTGTCCAGGTTTCAGGGACTACTGATTACCACCTTGGTTTTAGTCACACATGCTGAGGTTTGCTTGGGTTTCCCTACCACTTTCAGCATTTAGTTTTAAACTCTAGAGTGTAAGTTTTCAGAAAAGAACATGCAATGTGAATTAGCTGAGTTTGGAGCTGGTCCCACCAGGCAGGAGAAGAAATTCGACAGGAGATGATTCCTCTGCAGCTTTCTGTGAATCTGTGGAAGAGATGTGCCACGGATTTGGAGCCTTGATGTCTGGAGGAAAATAGGCAAGCCATCTGCTCCCACAGGCACTGGCGCATCGGTGCTTTGTGCCGGTTACTCCAAGGCAAAACGTATTGTCTAGCCAAGCATTCATGTCCAACAGAGTGTGTAAGTACCTGTGGTGAGTTGTTGTATGAAATCCCAATCCACTCTTGGCAAAATGTCATACCAAGCATGTTCATGTTTAATGCCAGGAGCTACGCAATGGCTCTGCAATACTCCTGTGGTTTCTGAAGGTGGGCTGTCACAAGAATGCCTGAAGAAGAATGAGGTTGGGCTGTTCCCAGGGGCAATGCTTGATGTGTGGCAGCAGCCTCTGCCACCGATTCAGTGCCCAAGGGGTTGACATTCAACCCAATGTTGGATTATGCCCTCATAGGCAAAGCAGACATGACCAGAAACGGGGGCAGCCGAACCAAAACAGATGTAACACAACTGCTGTGAACGATTCCAATGAGTCTGTCTGGATATGAGACACCTGTCCCACACAGGAAATGAGGAGTGGGAGAACCAGGACAGTGCTTCCCGTGGGGAGCAAGGGAGCAGCAGCTGGGTCATGGCTGCAATGGCATATCCTCTTAGCAAGTGATGCTGTAAGCCCAAAGTAGGTACAGACTTGGAATAGCAGTGGAGGTGAAACCAAAGACAACTGAATGCTCCTAAACAGTGTCTTGGCATAAGAAAGGACTCAGAAAAAGGCCTCTGCAATTTTTATGGTGTGGCAGAAAAAGGTGTAGGAGAAGCCCAGAAAATCCTCTCTAGCAGTAGAGTCACAGCAATGGGCTGCCCACAAGTGCCCCTCCAACAGGATCTATATAGATGGGCCAAGTCAAGCTCAGCAGTACCCTGGCACCACAGTAATACCCAGTAAACTGCTGCTCTACCAAACAATGCTGATTGCATTAGCTGTCACTGCCTGAATGAGTAATTCAGGATTTATTCAGCTATCTCCATATTGCTGCTCTGTGTGCAGCACTTTCCAAGTAAGGGATGCTGCTGGCTCTGTGAAGCTGGAAGGGCACTGGGAGGTTTTGGGATGGAGGTGGGCACGGTGAGGTTGTGGTAGGGACAGGGTTCCTGGGAGCTGTGGGAGGATGTGGCATACAGGGAGGTCATTCCCCTGACTCCCCAGCAGAGTCAGAGCAGAGCAGAGGTCCCTCCAGCCCCCAGCCTGCTCAACGCTAGGGGATGTCTCTGTGGCCTGGCTGAGGATTTAGGGAGGTATAGATCAGTCAGGGGAAAAAGCAGCTTTGGCCAACAATTTAGCTCCCTTAGACACCACTGTCCATGTGTCTCAATGCTAGCACATGGAGCATTCAAATGCCTTTCAAAGGTTAGGGGTCTGCTAGCAGGGAAGCAGCACTGGACACTAACTACCCCAGATTCCAGGAGGACTGGTGCAAAAACGCAACAGCAGCAAAAAAAAAGTGAAATATGAGAGAGAGTTGAGCCTGGGGCTTTGAGTCTTGGAGGTGCAGAGATGGCAAGAGGGCACCAAGCCACATCTGGCTACAGTGTTACCTGCTGGAGCTCAGGGAATTGTTTTCCCATCAAGGTCAAATTTGAACATGCAGGCTTGGTGCATTATAATTACCCCACACAGGGCAGACTGCAAGCTACTTCTCACATGCTGTGGGAGTAGGCACTATTTACAGCAATCCCACAGAAGTGTCATAGGATGATAGTCTCAGCTACATGTTGCTAATTAATGGGGTTTTAGAAATTCTGTTTTCCTTTGTGTTAAGACATGCTCATTTCTCATTATGTGTCATTTAGCTTGATAAAATGATTTGAAAAATTACTTGACAAATCTTTAAGCAAAGATTCATTCAAAGTTTTTGTTCCTTTTGGAGAAAATATGGCCAAATACCTTTCTATCTGTTTCTTTATAGGAGAAAAAATATAGTCAGGATATGCCAAGCTCCTCCCGTGTAGTGCAGTTATTTTTTTCACTTAGTTCTTCCAGTTTTACAATTGCTCCCATGGGTCACAATAAGCCAAGATATAAAGAAAATATATTCAGCATATTTTGAAAAATAACAAGCTGTATCCTTTCCAGGAAATGTGGGCTGAGGAATACTGTACAAACTTTTGTCATGTCCTTTCATCTCACTTAGTTCAGCCATGTGCTGGTTTCTTCAGAGCATGTGCTGATAGGATTTAATTAATAAATCAGATTTCAGATTCTGTGGCTACCAGAAAATGTTCAACAACAAAGTCACTTTGACAGAGTCGCTTTTCAACATATTACCTTTCTGTTGAAAGATCCCCCAAAGAATTGAATATTTTTCTCAAACACTGAAGACAGCAATGACCTACTGTAAACAGCACTGCCTGGCAGTGAGAGCTTGTCATCATTGTTACTGCCACAGCAGCTTAGTCCCAATCTCGCTGAATAAACACATGTATTAAATCATTCAGCTGATGTAAAAAAATGCAGATTCCATTCAAATACATGTACTACGATATTTCTAGACTTCAGCTTTTGAGTCATGTGTTTTAACAAAACTCTGGTTTCTAGAAGATAGGAGTGCAAGCTGAGGCAGTGCTATATGCTTTGGGATCAAAATTTTCCAGCTATTCCAGCACAACAGTCATGTCAGTTTAGTGCACTTTCAAAAAATGCTATGAAATGACTATGACAATAATGAGAATCAAGCAGATTGCTCTGGATTTGGAAGAGCTGCTTCAGGTGAAACCTCCAGCAAGAAATAAAAGTTCAGTGGCTAAGAAGGAAGGCAGGGTACAGAGACAAGGGTGGGATGCAGAGACACGAGTAGGATGTGGAGACAAGGATAGGATGTGCAGATGAGGGTGGGATAAGGACCTGGACAGACATGCAGCTCAGGTGAAAGAGGTCTTTGATCTAACATGGGTTTCATCCTTCCACAACTTTGTCTCTTCACAGTGGATCTCTAGGCTCATTAGCATTTGACAGCCATCAGGTATCTACCAGGCTGACTAAATTAAAAGGCATCTCTGCAGGAAAGCAACAGTTCCTGATGATTAACATGAAAATATGCAATCACCCACAAAGTGTATTTGCTGTTCTGGACAGCTGAAGGACACACAGAAATTCAGCATCTCTACCACTGCAACTACCTGAAAAACAAACCTGAAAAACAGGTTTGTTTCCAGTTCTGCAGGTGTAATGAGAGCATAAGGATCTCATATCTGTGGTTTCACCTGTTCTTAGTGCTCATCACTTGACCAGGCAGATTTGGTCCTATTTCTGGTTCATTCTTTCTTTGTTCAATCTGTTTCACAGGCAGTGTTTGGGAAGAGCACCTGTCTCTCCAACACTATTTTGCATCAGCAGATCTCCAAGAACTTTGCAAACTGAACATAAATGGAAGGAATGAGGTAGATTTGGGGCAGTTGGCAGGGGCAGGTAAGAAGGGGAGCACTACTGATCAATGAATCATCCTCAAGAGGAGCAGGTGGAAGAGCTGTCATGTGAAAACATCGTGTGACAGGTCCTGGAGTGGTATCCAGGCTCCCTGAATCCTCTACGGCTGCTGCTGCTGCTGAAACCCACTGAGCATACATGTTCCTGTGCTGGTCCACCTACAGAAAATAAGCTACTTCTACAAGCAAACTCATGCTGCTTCAAGCAGGTTCCTGTAGGGAACCTAATCATTTCCACCCCAATGTGCCAATGTTGTACAGGTATTACTGTGATGGTTTGGGGGTTTCCTCTTCCAATTTTTAAAGAAAATTACTTGTCAGAGCTACATTGAAAGAAAGGCATGAGATCAAGCACTCATGCTATGAAATGTAAGAATTACATTTATGCTCTTTAATTCTTTGTCCCTGCATGATACAATCTTTAAGTACATTCCACCAGCTAAACTTTTAGGAAAAATGCTACTGTTTACTTTCACTGCTAAATTACCATAGAAAATAATACACTAAACATGAATGACATGTTCAGGGATTTGATATTACCAAAGTAATAATCTGATAAAACATTGTGGCATTACTTGTTCCCTCTTTATTCTGTAGTTACTGTGTAAATGTTTTTGTGAACAGCACAGAAAAGCTTGATTTTGGCAAACAAAAAAAGACTTTCAGTCGATGAGAAAAATTATCTCGGAAAAAAGCAAAGGATGTAGACTAATTACTTTGCTTTCTTGTCCCACATATTAAGCTAGAGGAGCCTTATGAAACTCATATGATACTGAGCAGCTTGTATTGCAAAACAGAATTGTTAGCTTGTGCTGTTTGATGGCAGTTCCTCAATGTACACAGGGCCCTGATCCTTTACAACTCACGCACAGTGTGTCTGTTCATGTTACACATATTTCCCATCACAAAACTGTCCAAAAATGAGTAAATCACAGTTCTTTCAATACAGTATTTCATGTTCTTCACTCTTTTGTTTCTGGATCCACCTCTACTCCAAATTTTAATTTGATAGGAAATTATACATTTAATATTTTCTGCTCCATTCCTGGCAGAAGATGCAAAGAACTACAGACATTTACTGTTCTCTTACAATAAGACAAGTACAAATTGCTTTAAATTTAAATAAGCCTGTAATATCTTGTTCCAGGAGAACTGTTGCCTGTGTCTTCAAAGACATTTATTAGAAATATTTCTAGTTCTAACCTAACTGTTTGCCTCTTAGTACTAGATTTTATTTTGCTTTTTAGTAATATCAAGTGGTACTAACTAAACAGACCTGTTGCTTTAGCAGGACACCTTAAGGAGAAAATTCCTTTGATACCAGAATGGCAAAACTGGGCCCTTCGTTCTTTAAACAATGATTCAAAGTCATGTTGCCCTTATTGTTGGCCTTCAGTACTAAAGATTTTTCTCATGCCTGGCTTCACTTTGACTTCATGGCTAAGGTTTCAGCTAGTGATGCTATCAGACAATAGCAGAACACAACTCAAAACAACTACTGGAAAATTCCCTACCCTCTTCCAAAGCTAGCAGGTTGGGATAAAAGAAGAGCTGTAATACCTACTGTGAAGCAAACACAAGCACTGGAGCTATCAGGCCTATATCTGTACATCCATTTGCTCATTAATCTTTAGGGGTTTGCTGTTTCAAAAGTAAGTTGCAAAGGGTTTGTTAAAGTGACTTGAAAACAGATAGAGCTTCTGCATCTTTTGAAAATTGGATGTAGTATTGTATTTTATTTTTTTTCTTAACCACAGCATTTTTCTGGTATAAACTATTGCACTGTCCCATGAAGCTCCCCAGAAATGACAAGTATATGCTGTCATGGTCAGTACATCATATCCAGTCATTTTGTTAAGGATCTGAGGTATTTTTTGCTAGCATATACTTTTTCTACTCTGCTATGTGGAGGTAAACTATGCTATTCATACTTATGGAGAGAGAAGAGGGTAACTGGTAATACCAGGGATATCATGGGCATCTCTGTGAGGCACTAAATTGAACCCTATCAGTCAAGAATAGTATTTTGTTATAGTTGAGATCTGAAGTCTAAGAGTCACTTTTGATTAAATTGTAAAATAGTATTTTCTAAGTATTTTCTCAGCTGTGTTAATTTTACTTTGAAGTTCAGACACGAGAGAATATTCTAGTTGCACTGATCATGTTTTTTGAAGGTTAAACACTACATACCTCTCCCTAACTGTAACTCACTGAGTGCATGTTAGAAGTGCTGAATTGGACATCTGCTGCTCTCCTCTTTACCAGCAAGGCCACTTCAAAAAGCTGTCTGCTGTGCTGTCAAAGAAACCCATTGCTGTGTTCCAGCTCTGAAGACAATAGTGGAGGGCAAAGATGTAACCTCTCTTGTCGGAGTGTTATATATTCACATTACATCTCCTGCAGATGAGAAACCATCATTACAATGAAGAAGAAAACGAGTTTTGGAACAGTGTATTTTTCTGAATTATTGTTTCAGTCAGAAATGAAGTGGCAGAACTGCTCAATCTTAGTATTATTCATTAAGCAGGTTCATGATGGTTGTGTCTATCAGCCAACACACATCAGATCCTCTTGTGCTAGACATTATAAAACCAAGAGCTGTTCTGAAAGTTGGACTATGCAGAAAATCATTTTGTACTGCTGAAATGCATTGCTTGGAGGAGTGCCTAAGTTTGTAACTTTTTTAGTACAAACATTTTTAGAGTAAGAAAAATGGTGTAATATTAATTTCACCCAAAAGCTCAGACTATATAGGCCACGCTAAGCTGAAACAGAACATCAGCCAGAACATGCTGCTTGTTTGTGACTGGAAAGAGAGAAGAGGCAGAGACAAGTAGTCACAGCTGCAAGGGAAGGTGGAAAATGCTGACAGAGAGAAACATGAGGAATCTTTCTTTCTGGTAGAAAACAGACTGGAAGAAAGTTAGGAGTAGTGAATAAATATTGAAGAAGAAGGAAGAAGAACTTTGTCACTGCTGCTCTCAACTCTACGCTTTACTTGGTTTTCTGGTGGAAATAACCTGTGAGGCCATGAGTATTGGCTCAAAAGGGATTTGAGACACATTTCTTGAGTTTGGTTAAGAGGCAAGGAGATATTACTGATTTTGCCCTTAATGTTGCAGTATGTTTGTCCTTCTTTAAAAAATAAAATTAGGTGACTGTTTTTTACTTCCTCCCAGTTTCCCATCTAGCAGCTCTGCTGCAAATCAGACGCCATGAAGGGTAGGTACCTCTTCTTTCCAAATGCCTTTTTTAATCTCCTCCTTACCTTCTATCCAGTTTCTCTTACAGTACAATAAACCCTGGGCTTTGTCCACCAGTCTGTGTGTATACATTAGGTCCACAACCTTGTTTGTAGCTATGATGACCTCTGAGGAGAATACATCACCAGTTTTTCATCTCACTGCAGCAGTGAAAGTGAGTAAAACACAGTTGTTTTGTCTTTGAACGATGGATTTGATGAGGAAGTTATCTCAGTAATTAAAAAAACCCCAACTCCCTCCACCCCAAGAACTCTGAATAGCTTCTCTATTAACCACTACAAGGACACCATTGACTTACCATGATTATGAGTGACATGCCTGTAACAAAGTAGACACAATTTTTTTCTGACTCAAAGAACATTTCATTTGGCAGAGTCTAATAGCTTTCACTCACAGGTATTACAATAATAAACTATGATGAAATAAGTTAATAAAGATAGCCCTGCACATCTTAAATGTATGACTGAACTTTATATGTTTACCAAGCAATTTTAAATATAAAACTGCAGTGTTCAGCTCTCAAAGGCCAGCAAGATTGGGCTAACTCAGCCTTCTGATCGATCTGTCAGGGTGTTAGCATCTGCTGAGAACTCACCACTGATAAGGAAGGAAGAATTTTCCTACATTAGGAAGAATTTCTTCACAGAAAGGGTGATTAGACATTGGAGGGAGGTGGTGGGAGCCTCCATCCCTGGAGCTGTTTAAGGCAAGACTAGACACGGCACTTAGTGTCTAGTTGACATGGTGGTGTTAGGTCACAGGTTGGACTTGATGATACTAGAGGTCTTTTCCAACCTGCTCATTCCTTAAGTGTATAGAATCATCAGGGTTGGAAAATACCTTTAAGATCAAGTCCAAACATTAACCTGTCACTCCACTGTAAGCCCTAAACCATATCTTCCAGCACCAGGCCCAGACACCTCTTAAACACTTCCTGTTGATGGTGACTCTACCACTTCCCCAGGCAACCTGTTCCAGTGCCGGAACACCCTAACAGGGAAAAAGTTTTTCATAATATCTAATCTGCCTCTCCCCTGTCTCAGCTTATGCCCATTCCCTCTACTCCTCTCCCTGCAGCCATGGCAGGAGAGACCATCCCACACTTCTCTACAACTCCTGTCAGGTAGTTGTAGAGAGCCATGAGGTCACCCCTGAGCCTCTTCTCAAAGCTAAACAAACCCAATTCCCTCAGCCCTCACATGATGTTACATCTTATATTTTAAGAGCCTTGTTGCCCTTCACTAGACTTGCTCCCACACCTCAATGTCCTTTTCAAAGTGAGGGGTCCAGTGAAATATTTTTGTTTCCTAATATCTACTCTGACTCTCCCCTGTCTCAGCTTGTGATCATTCCCTCTAGTCCTCTCCCTACAGCCATGGCAGGAGAGACATCCCCCACCTCTCTCCAAACACTGTCAGGGAGTTGTAGAGAGCCATGAGGGCACCCCTGCGCTGGTTTTCTAAGTATTTTCTCAGCCGTGTTAATTTTACTTTGAAGTTCAGATACAAAAGAATATTCCAGTTATACTGATCATGTTTTTTGAAGGTTAAAC
>NW_008673158.1:0-8547 GCF_000695815.1 Acanthisitta chloris
GCATTTCTCCCGTCGATTTCCCACAATCAACACTGCTGCGATGTGCTAAACCACCTTCTACTACGATGGTTAAATAAGATACATACAAACTCGTCAAATATTGTTTCTTTAATATCAGGACTAAACAATTTCCCACATTTTCTAATTGCAGTGGTACAAGTAGAGGGAAATGTTTTAATCATTATCAGGCAAATGGACAATTCTTCACAGTCTACTAATGTATCTTTCAGTTGTCCTGAGGCTGGATTCTGTTGTGTCTGTTCTGTTGTGATATTTTAATCTTTTCATAATTGATTTCCTTTCCATGCTTGTCCTTATTTATAAATTATTGCCTCGTTTTGTTCTAACATACTATACTTTCTGTTTCTATATCAATATACCCAGCTTGCATGTCAGGAACTCCTCTTTTAAGGCAGTGTGGCACAACACGCTTCTAATAACTTAGCTAACTTCCACATACTTCAAAATGCAGTGCTAATGAAGTTCAGCTTCAGAAGTGATCTATAGCATCCCAAACTATAATGGACAGACCTTTGTGGCACTGTCTCTGACAGCACAAAAACACCTGAGGTACTTGTGAGGGTCAGATGGACAGGAGAGATCAACATGTCATTTGCTATACACTGGCCAAAAGTAATTTTCCACACTTTAGGGCAAACTGGAGTTGATTCAGCCACTCATACTTTTGCATTAAAGACTGAAGAAGTTGATAATTTAGGGGTAAAAATGTGGAAAGATAGGGGTTATTTTTGGTGGGTTTAGTGTTTGGGGGTCTCTTTTGGTTGGTTGGTTTATTTGGAGAGGGGCAGGAGGGATTGGTTGTTGTGGGGTTTTTTTCTCAGACCAAAAGAAGCATTAAATTGTAGCATTTAGGTAGGAATGGCATTTAGTACCAGGGGAGGAGGGTTTGGAGGAGAAGGTGGCAAGAACTTCTTGAATTGACTTTGCTGATCAAGGAAACTGTAATGGCAATTTCAGTTAATGGTAGTAAAACACTAGCAGAATAAAAGAATTTTTACCCTTACCCTGCATCCAGTTTTTAGAGAAAAGAATGTCTTTAGCAATTGACAAAACTTGAGAAAGCTTGACAAAGCCCAGCAGGCTTATTGTTCCTATTTACAAGGTAATAATTACTGTTAAAACTGAATAATATAAAAAGTTAAATCGCCTTTCCTTTCCTGTACTCTCTTATCTGCTCTTGATGTGTTACATAAAGCGCATAAAGTGCACAGGGACCTGTGCTTTCAGTTTCTTTTTTCCCATGCATTAACATTTTCTCCTGATGTTTAGTGTATGCCTACTTCAGAAAAACTTACAACTCAAATACTTTCAATTTAAATAGTAAATAGTATCAGTTATTAAATGTCAAAATTGTCAGAGCTCTTTTCGCAGCTTTAACTACTTGTGAATATTTTTATATCATCTAACACTAATTTACGATCAAAAGTGATTAATGTTTTGATCAGATGGTGGCTAGAGATTTGACATGGGTTAATGTGGTCTGGGGGGTTACTGCTTACTCAGCCCACCTGCATTCCTGAAAAAAAAAAATGTGTCTGTGTAAAATACTACACATGCATTGAAAAGTCCTTTTTCCTTCATACTGCAATTGCTAGTCATGATTACAAACGGGGATTGTTAGAGGTGCAAGAGGGAAGTGCTAAATAGATGCAGAAAAATGTCCCAGTGAAGAACTGAAGCACTGGAATTTCCTAACAAAAACCCTATGGACTCTACATCCTTGGAGATACTCAAAATTTAACTGGATGATACTAGTCCTGCTTCGATAACGAGTTGGATTGCATGACCTCCAGAGATGCCTTCTAACCCTCTGCCTCTGCCCTAAGCTATCACAGAGATGGAAAGATGGAAAAACTGTAGGCCAGACAATTTATATCAGAAAATTAATACCCAGTACAAATTCATGCTTGTGTTTCCACTTGTACTATTTTAAGACTTAGTTTCCAGACTAGCTTGTTTGAAATATATTCTTTAATGTGTCTATAGGCTAAGCTGCTCTGTATGAATTCTAAAAAAAGCATTTATCATGGAAAGCTTGACCCAGAGTTAATTTTAGACGTGCTAGCAAATGCTGCTGTTATAAATCCTCTTTTCCTGTTTATGGTAAGAATGGATCTTCTCTTTTTCTCATACTTATCTTGCCAAAACCAGAGGTTATTAGCAAGGTGAATCTCTGTTTTTTCAGTGCTGTTGTCAATATAATTTTAGGAAAATACACACAACTGCTGTACATACAAGTTTCCAGATGGAAAGAAACAGTATTTTAGTCCACATTTTCCCTATTACTGTCATTGATGTCTGTATTTGGTATAAAGGATGTCAAGAATTTTTTTATTATTATTTATTTATTTACAAACTGTACAGGACGTATTGTTGGAACACAGGGATCCCTGCAGTTTCCCTTATACAGTTAATTTCTGTAAGCTAAGAAGGCATTTTCTAAAAGCTGGAATGTTTGCAACTAAAACAAGTGTACATCCATTAGGGCTTAGGATGTTATGGCCCCTATCTGGCTGAGATTTGTATATAAGAAAAACAACCAACCTCTTTAGTATATAAGCATGCAAAAACCTGCTAAGTCAATGAATATATAATACAGACAAACTTAACTTTGCACCCATTACATAATACAAGTAAAGGCATACAGTTTTCCAGGTTTTCAGTTTTAGGTGAGGATCTCAAAAGTATTTTCAAAAATGGATAAATGAATGGGAATAAAAATTAGGGTTGTTCCCCCCTGCAAAAAATAAAACGTATAAACTTATTTCAGAGTTTCAAAATACAGTCTGAATCTATCAAAATCTGGTCACAAGTTCCTTGTAACTGTGCTGTGAAAAAAACCCAGCGAAAATATATTTAAAACATAATTAGAAGCAACTTGCCCAACATTGCAATGCAGAGCTAGAAATAGAACTCCAGTCTTTTATTTTAAAATCCTAAGATAAACACTAGATTTACAGTGTACCCTATCTTCTATACAGTTTGTGATTTTATTTTTTTGGCAGGCTAACAAAGTTTAGCATAAGACTGTGGGCTGATGTGGCCTTCTTTCTCTCTGTAATATTCTTGGAACAATATTATAACATGGTCATGTTAAAAGGATTATTCCAGCACTTTCTGCTTCTGAAGTTTCTTCTCATACTCCATATACCAGAAGCTTGATCTGTCTCACATCTGTGCAAGCACATGCACAGCCACTCCCCTTATACCAATATGTTTTCATTCTGGGCTTATTTCAAATTTCCAAAATTTATTTATTCTAGACACACTAGATTTCCCACTGATAAAAAATAGTGTGATGTTTGCTTACAGTGAGCTGAAGTCAGAAAACCTCATCCTGTTTCTGATATGCAGCTAAGAAGCCACCACTGTACAAACCTATTTTTATCTGATGATCGGGAAAAATCAAACATACTTTTCTTTCTAAAAAAGGCTGGAGGCATATGGATACAAAATACTGAATATTATATTACTACTAAGAAATGCTTTTCAAAATCAGCTGGATTTCTATTATATACTAGTATTTCAAGGAGGATTAAAAACATTAAAATTATGTAAAACTTAGGTTAACACTAAGAGAAGACACCCTTCCAGTATGCAGAAATCAACCATATCTTTATTTCCTTAAGTGTTTAAGTTCTTCAGCAAAATCTTAAAAGAAGGCAGGTCATACAAACCTTGAATGAAAGTGAGAATATACAGAAGGCACCTCAGCAATCAGAAAATTTTCAGAGCAGAGATGAGTAGCAGAGGAGGATGATGAAAATAATAGTGAACAGGGAAAGTTATATCAAATTTATGCAGAAGAGAAGCAGTCACAGTGTATATCCCTCAAGAATTTGAGTTTGGCAATTCATGACTGGCTTGGATTCTACCATCAGTAAGAATTAAAGTTTTTTTATAATTGAATAGACAGTGTGAAAATGAAATATTTAGAACTACTATTCTCATACTCCAGCTTCTATTCTTGACTAAGAAATTTTAAGTAGTCATTTTAAATCCTGCAGAAGAGAAACCGTTATTGTTCTCAACCTTTTCTGCATTACCCCAAAATACAGAAAAAGGGGTATAAGACTTCCATTTTAATTTGTAAACTCCCTCCTAGACCAAGAAAGAGCTGGTGATTATGACCCACCATCTACTTGGTTGCTAAGGACTGTAATTCTCATTCTCTCAATATTCTCATCAAATATTCTCAATATTCTTATCTTCTCATTCTCATCTTTCCCTCAACATTTTTGTGAAGACATTAACAGAGTTATAAAATAATGTTTAGAAAATACAAGTATCGAGCAGAGTAGAAATAAGAGATTTGAGTGTGCATACTGGATATTTGCAGTGGGTTTTTGGTTGTTTTCTTAGAAAAGACCACAGGTACTGCAGGTTTTCCAGACAGAATCAAAAAAATGCTTGCCTGGAGTTATTTCTATGAGGTGATCAGAAAAGGCTGCATTTGGTTCAGGGAAACATGTTAAAAAGGTTCTTCTTTTCATGAATGAAATTTGGTCAGTAACTCACTAGGGATATTACTGTCAGGGCTGTGGGTGCCAATGCTTTTGTGTAATAGTTCTATGATCAGCAAAGTTTCCACAAGTCACTCAGTTAATCCTGAGTCAGAAAGGAGCACTGCTCTCCAGTCAGAGTATAATAAATGCTGTGCCTTTCTTCATACTCTGAAAGGAAGCTAAGGATCCTCATACTCCTGGTTTCAGTATAGTTCCTTCTTCAAAGCCTATCACATGGTAGATTTTTCATACTTTCATACTTACAACGCCTGTCCCTGAACTCAATACCAAATAAACTCTGTGCATAATTAATCAGTATCAATTATATTCATTCTAGATGCAATTTTCCCATCAGCTTCAGATTGCAGAATATGCTTCTATTTCCATCTTACTTTCTATTGCCTTTCCTAGCATATGCCACCTTGGAGACATCTATATTTACAACTCCTTGTGATTTATTTATAAGAGCAGAACAAGAATCTAGACTCTTAACAATGAAGACATCTCAGAGGTCTGCCTACATATAAATTTGTAGTACCTAAAGTCAAAATTATGCTGTGGTGTTTTCCATTGAGAAATTTCATGGAAAACTGGCAGCATCCTCACCTGTTCTGAGATCTATCCCTCTTCTCAAGCTAGAGACTTGAGAAGACACTTCATCCTTTTCTCATCAGATTATAGGAAGAACCCTTCTCCCTGTATTATGACTTGCCCTTTCTGCATCCTCCTCCAAATCAATTTAAAAATATGAATCAAATGAAAAGATACTTTAGAACATGTTTTTATGACAGTAAATGTACATTGGGCAGGACATAACAGTATCTGGATCCCTTCACTTTGGTTTCACGCCATCAGAAGCCATCTAGTCATATCTGTGTGATGATACATAGAAACTGGCATAAAGATTTATGCTTTTCAGTCTAAAAATCATCAGTTAAGCAACATTTTCTTGACTGTGGCCTTTGCACCAAATCTTTTGGCCATGACTTTAATAAGTAGCACCAGGGCATTTTCCTCCCATGTACAAATAAGCACAAAATTACTCCTGAATACATGTAAGATACATGTAAGATACAGTGGAACAAATGTCACATGCATCTTTTTACCAAACTCCTTTATCTTTTGAGTCCTGTGAAAAAGATGTGTTAAAGCCCTGCTAATACACATAATATCAAAAGCAGCACATCATATTTGAAATTCAGAACCGATACATGAGTCAGTTCTGTCTTTTGCTTCTTTATCTTGGAGGTTCATGACTCATTCACTTACTTGAAGGATATCTGTCAGAATGTCTTTAGCCATTATTTCACAGTCAGACTTTACACAGTAAAAGTGAAATTGTATTTTTAACTATTCTGTGTACCTTCTGGTATTTCTCCTCAAACTTTTTAAACTCTTGGAGAAATAGGTATGGAATTGTATTAAAATCATACGTAATTGAGGAGCATCACAATCTCCACACACAAAAAAAATGCACCACAAACATCAATATTTTGCTGTTCTGTGCATAACTTCATAAAACCTTACTTGCTGGTTGCTGGTCTTTTCATTAAAAGGGCAAAATGCATCTCCTGTTATGCTAGGCAGAAAGAAAACAAAAGGAAATGGCCTCAAGTTGTGCCAGAGGAGGTTTGGATCAGATATTAGTAAAAAATGTTCTATGGAAAGGGTTGTGAAGCCTTGGAACAGACTGCTTAGGGAAGTGGTGGAGTCACCATCTCTGGAAGTGTTAAAAAAACTTGTGGATACGGTGCTAGAGGACATGGTTTAATGATGAACACAGTGGTGGTGCCAGTTGGATGGTTGGACCTGATGATCTTGAAGTTCTTTCCCAACTTTAAAGTGATTCTATGAGTCTACTCTGGAAGGGTAAGTAGATAAGTAGCTGGGATAGAAGGATCCTGTACTCCTTTCTGTCCCTTCCCAGCTTTTATGGAGATTGCCATTGGGCCTCTTCTGACACTTCTTACACTGCCTGCTGTGAGAGCCAGGACGGCAGATTAGCTAGGAAGTCACCCTAGCATGATGGATCTCTCTGTATGTTTCATACTGAATTTGCATTCAGATGATAACAGCAGTCACTTTATTTTTTTAAGTAGGCCACCTATCCCTCATGCAATTGTGTCAGCTGCTTAGGTTTAAAAATAATTTTTGCTAAAAAAAAAGTCTTCATACTAATTGAATCTTAAAATGTAAGATAATGAGGTAAAAATTATATTGGTCATAAACTTCAATGGGGAGGGGTAGATCTTAGCAGTTGTGTATTGCTCATTCACATTCCAGTCTTACTTTCCTTTCCCTCTAATTATTTCTCCTTTCCCAGCTGAATAAGATAAAATTCTCCTTCACAGAAAAAGCACACACAGAGACAAATAGAGATCATCCAGCAACTCCTGTTCAGCTACTGTTAGTTTGTATTAAAATTTTGGTTTGCATTACTGGGGAAAAGCCCTATAAACCTTTTGTTGAAGAGAATGGTGTCTAGCAATCAGAGGTTCAGCCCAACTATTCTGCTTCAGAATATGGACCTGCTGCACATAAATGCTGAGGAATTAAAAGGAAGCTACATGGGAAATACGGGATCAGAGTAGTTAGAGAGGAAAACTATTCAGGAGAATGAGGATAAGACAGAGCAGATAAGGCTGAGTAGCAAAGAAAATGGGCTAATTCACCTGTCAACTGACTTTGTAACAATTGTTACAGCACAGCAGTCTTCTCTTAATTTTCATGCATTTAATGTCATATCCAGAAATCCTTGTGATTTTACAGAGAAGTCTAAATAAGCCTTTATAGATGCCTGGCATCATTCTTCTGATCTTCTATTTGTTTCCAAAAGTATAACCTCTTTTCCTAAAGAGGCTGAGAATATTTCCTATCCCTCTGCTAGATGCAGTTTCATAGAATCACCTTGCTTGCATATAGAGATGATAAACTAGAATTTAGATTTACTGTTCCCTGATCTCCTGTTTCCCCCTACATCCTCTGTCCAATAAGCACCTGCACTCTTGCTATTTCTTCCACAGTCTTGTTTCATACAAGAAAAGCATACAAGAAATAATGCTGTTGTGTACTGATAGTGCTCTGAAGCTAAAGGCAGTGATTTTGGTTGCATATATTTTTAGATAGAAAGTCAATTTTTGGCTTCAGTCATAAGAGAAACTGGTCTACAGAAACTGAACCAGATCAATTATTTCACAGCTACTAAAGGGTGTCTGATTTCAGATAGCTTGAATACTAAAAGAATTACCAAAATCAAAGAAAGAAACAGACATCCCCTCATACCCCATTCCACTGTGGGATCCAAAGGAAAAAATAGGTTAACTTTCTGATTCAGCTTTTTCTGCTTATGTCAGTGAAATATTGAGGGAAAAGTGAAAGGTTTGTTTATAACTTACTGCTTTGTTTAAAAGAAAAATTTTTTACAAAAATCATAGAATCGTAGAATCAGCCTGGTTGGAAGAGACCTCAAAGATCATCGAGTCCAACCCTACTGTGGTTACTAGACCATGGCACTAAGTGCCACATCCAGTCTCATCTTGAAAACCTCCAGGGATGGTGAATCCACCACCTCCCTGGGCAGCACATTCCAATGCCTGATCACTCTCTCTGTAAAAAATCTCTTCCTAATATCCAACCTAACCCTCCCCTGGCAGAGCTTGAGTCTGTGCCCTCTTGTCCTGCTGCTGGTTGCCTGGGAGAAGAGACCAATTCCCATCTGACTACAACCTTAGTCTACATCTGTTTTCTTCTTCCCCATGAGCTTTAGCAGGGAGTACAATTCCACAAAGCCTCAGCTTCTTCCTGAAACTATCCAGGGATGTTTTCAAAGCCCTTGGAAAAAAAGTTTGGAAAACTTGCTATCTCCGCCTGGCTGCTAGTAATGAAAACAGCTAGCGTAGGAATTTCAGCGGAACCGAAACTGTAAGGTTTGTCAAACGGGAGACAATCCGAGGTTTGTCATTGGGGGAGGTAGAGGAGCGGTTGGACGGAGCCCACGCGCCGAGCGGCACCTGCGGCCGGG
>NW_008673159.1:0-1481 GCF_000695815.1 Acanthisitta chloris
GAGCTGCTATAGACTTTTTGCTTTTAGCGCAAGGCCATAACTGTGAGGATTTTGAAGGAATGTGTTCTATGAATCTTTCTGATCACTCAGAATCAATACATGCCAGCATTCAACAGCTTAAAAAGGGAGTTTTTAAACTCCAACAGGAAGATAGCTGGGACTGGCTAGATAAACTCCTTGGGAAATGGGGACTGTCAGGATGGCTAAGAAGTTTCGTGAAAACAATAACGTATGCTTTAGTTGTCTTTATTCTCGTATTAATTTTTTTTACCTTGTTTGTTACAATGTATCCAAAACCTAATCGAACATTCTATAAAGAGAATCCTATAGATAAAATCCTTGGAGGATGGGGACTCTCAGGATGGCTAAGAAGTCTAGTGAAAACAATAACGTATGCTTTAGTTGTTTTTATTCTCTTATTAATTTTTTTACCTTGTTTGTTACAATGTATCCAAAAACAAATCAAACGTTCTATGAAGAGAATCCTTTTTGTGCAACAGGAAGGGGGAGATGTAGGCCGAGAGACGGCTTCCCTCAGCCGGGATGGCCCAGCTGCTGGACAAGGATGTGCTGGAGCTGGTTGGCCATAAACCTTGGGAAAGATAAGGAGGTATCTGTGTTGCTTAGGTAACTGCACAAGGTCAAACTGCAGGTGCAGAGAAAGTAATGAGCAAAGGAGATAACGAAGGAGCTAACTGTCTTTGTAAGAAGAGTTATTGCAAAAGAAAAAAAGGTGTTTAACCATAAGCTGTTTTTCTGTACTAACCAATGAATATGTACCCTCTTTGTTTTTGAAAGCCAATCAGTATAAGACACGCTTAGACGAAATTAGTATAAATTTGTACACGACAGCCTAATAAACTGACATTTTGCTTGCATCAAGCTGAGTCCCGTCTCTCAATTGCGGCAATTGCAGGTTCGGCAGTGGTGACTTGTAGCGGTAACATGGAGAAGCTCAAAAGGATTGTGGGTGGCAATGTCCCCATGCTGACTTCTCCCCTGGGGTGCTTATTAGAACACTGGAAACAAGGTAATTTTGACCAAGGTTTACGCAAGGATAAACTGATCGATTATTGTAACAATCGGTGGCCGAAATACGTGTTGCAAAATGGGAAACGGTGGCCTGAAAATAGGTCTTTGCAATCTGACTTGATCTCTCATTTATTGTTGTTTTGTAAGCAGGAAGGAAAATTAGATGAAATTCCATATGTTGATTTATTTTTCTGTTTGTGGGAAAAACCAGAGTAGCTGACTGAGGGGGAGTTAATGATTGCTACAGTACCTAACAAAAATAAGTGTGTGGCTTGTGTCCAAGGGAAACGTTGTCTAGAACACCTGGCATTGAATGAGAGTCTATATTGGAAAAATGATATTGAAAGTGACTTGTTACTAGCTCCCACAGCATCAAGGGAATCTAACCCTACCCCATCTGGCCTTATTTGACATGACCCCCATACTCCTCCTACTTTACTTACCCCTCC
>NW_008673160.1:0-40618 GCF_000695815.1 Acanthisitta chloris
CAGAGTCCCTTCCCAGGCAGCAGTGACTGAAATGGAAGTAACTGGCAAAAAGAACAAAGGTGACCTGAGATGTCAGGTGTGTTTCTCTTACAGAGCCATAGCCATAGCCAAATATATACATAAATGTATATATTTCTAAGTGTACATATGTGTATGTTAGTATATGTACCTATATATATAGATATCCATAGATACATATATGATACACACATTCATATATGTACATATATCTATAATGTACAGAGAAATATACATATTTTTATATACATATATCCACATAGATTTTCCTGATCGTTTCTTTTCACAAACAGCTTTAAGCTTGCCCTCCTTTTTTTTCACTTTCTTACACACATTGGCAAAAAATGTGTGTGTGTCCATTATGTCTGTACTGAGAGGGAAGGAAGAAAGCATGCGTGCACACATATAAATACATATTTTGTACACAGTCTCAGATGACTGTAATCCATAGGCCACCACTCTACACAGAAGCACTTATCTATCAACAGGTCCCTTTCATGTATCCTGTATAAATGCTACAGCTGTCCACTGCAACATGACCAGCTCAGCACCATTTTGTTCTTCTCTCCCCATAAGGGGACGCTAAATTCCTTGCAGTCAAGTGAACAATGCTGAAGGTACCGGACTCTTGCAGCTGCTGACATTCTATCTGAGTGGACCCTCCTCCTCCGTCAAGATTTTCAGTAAGTGAAGTTCTGTGGAGTGCTGGTAATTTATCATAAACTATAGCTTCAGGATAGGGAGGACAAGTGTCCTACAACCAACAAGCACAGCCCAATTTGGCCTTCTTTTACCTAAGTAAAACTGTAAATCCTGCCTAGACTGCAGCAAGCACAACTATTTTATACACATCCATGTGATGCTTTAAGTGCTCATCCCAAATCCCCAATGTCTCCTTTAAGACTCCAAAAGCATCCCTGAGAGAAGCAGCACCTCTCCTACAAAGAAAAGAGCATCACACAGGGTGGCTCATGTAGAACAAAGTAGCTGCAAGATGGAAGAGTGAATGAAAGCACCCAAGCAAGGATTGCAGCACATGCTACAACAGCACATAAAACACCTTTTAAAAAAAATCCTATCACCTAGTTCCATACTACAAACCCTCTGCTTATTAGAAGTCTTTCAGTGAGAAAAACAAAATTACTTCAAAAATTATGATAGGACTGTATTTCAGACAATGGAGAAATTCAGTCTATTAATCATTGAGTTAATCTATTTATTCACCTTGAAAAAATCCTGATCAGGAGAAAGTCTATTAAAAGAAGACTGGGATTCAGCGGCCACTTTTCTCACTGAATAGGCAATCAGAAGATGCCCCTTTGACCCTGTGTTAATAAAATTCTCATTAAATGCAAACCTGCACAATGTTATATCGAAGAGGCTCATTAGCTTAAAAAAATAACTTGTCTCAAAATGTGTTTATTTCCTCATAGGTGAGAAGGTGAGTTTTCAAACCAACTGCTGCACCTTCCTATTTCAATCCCATCAATGCTGCAGCTCTATCTTGCAGTCTACCACATCTCAATTATGTATGAAAACCACAGAGACAAATCCACAGACACAAGTTATAATGACTATTATGAGATAGGACAGCAACAGGAATCACTCATTCTGGTATGGCATGTAAGATTTGCAGACAGATAAGGCTATTATTATTCTGTCGCCTTCAAATTTTCATTTTCTTTAGGTTGGACAGAAATTATGAATTATCTGGAAAAAGGAGAGAAGGTAGGAATAGCCTCCCCATCTCTCAATAGTCAAAAAAATATTCATGACTGTTCTTTTCACTGGAGTAAGGACAAGAAAAATCAGATAATCAGCAACAACCAAACTCAATCAGGCTGTCCAGAGGAGAATAGGGTCCAACTAAAAAGTCTTCTTCATACCATAATAGGATACACAAAGCAGGAGCTCTCTCTGGGGCTGAGTTTAAACAAGAACATGACAATGATTCCCTAGGTATTACTCATCCCGACTCTCTATTAAAGCAATTAATCAGACGAGCTCACTAGTTCAGCACTGTGGGGTACAAGCACGATTGGTTTGTGTCTCTCCTTAAGAGTTACTGGTGTAACACAAACATACTGCAGCCTTGAAAAGTTGTAAACAACTCACCACTCCTCTCCTGGCAGAAATACACATAACATTGTGCACTAGGATTTATGACACTTGTTAAAGCCCATCACATGCATGCACAGGCAGATGTTAGTACATTTATAAAACCCACTAAAAACCTTCGGATAAGGAAATAACAATGTTTATTTATTTTTAAATAGCCTGTGTAATGAGATGAGGATATAAATGAAAGTGGGACTTTGCACTGCACAGTTACAGCAAAAAGCAGGTAATCATTGCCCACAGAAACTTTCCAGAATGATGGAACAAGGTGAGGGGAAAATCAAGTGTTAAGCGGATTTCTCTAAATTCATTCTTTTTATGACATCCAAATGACATCCAAATAAGACACAGTATGCTAGGACCACTCTAAGGGAAAACCAAGGGGGCATAAACATAGAGGCAAGTCAGGTAGGGGGGAGCTAAGCCAGGTTCTAGTCCCAGTCACCACTTGGAAACACCACACTGTTAATCACCTTCACAAAAGCACAGTCCCTTTGGATTTCTCTGGCTGCTCTGCAATGTATTCAGTTAAAGAACCTTTCAAATGTAATATTTTTACCATAAGAAGAAAACAAACCAGAAGACAAAATTCTTCCTGCCTCATCTATTTTTTTTGAGAGCTAGGGTAAATCAAACAGACTAACTTCTCTGAATTCTAATACCTCTCTAGGCCCTGAATTGTCTGTAATTTATATCTTTCCTAATGTCACTGCATGAAAACCAGTCATTCATAAAAACTTCTAAGGCTAGTAAAATATCACAAGAAATTTCAACATAGAGGAACAGCTGGATGGAGCAGGGGAAAGCTACCAAAAGTCCCGAAGAGAAATATGTTAGAGGCTTCACTGGTTCCAGACAGCACCATGTTCTGAACATGGCTGATAGAGGCTGTCCAGGGAGGGGTATCACAGTGCCAGTTTCTTTGGTTGTATCTTGTCTCAGTTGCATGCTGATCTTCACAAAAACAGCTGTTAAGCCAACAGGAAATAAGTCCACACAAAATCTTGGTTGCACAAGCCAGAGGTGAGAGCACAAACCCTCTGTGATCACTTGGTTTTTTATCTCTTCCCAGTTTAGACTACTCTCCCCGGGTATACAGAGAATTCCCAGGGCAGACATTTCGTGTCACATTAAGTGACATTAATTTGCCAACAGCTACCTGTTCTGCTGCTTTACTTCAAGTGCATTATCTGCCCACAGGTGTTCACTCACATAAGTTTAAAAAGCAAAGAAACCTCCCCCAAAAAAACTTAAAATCTAAAATAAGGACAGCAGCAAAATGAATCTGGAATCATGGTATCAAGTTTACAGACTTACTAAGGGAACATTTAAGGTGGTTTATAGACATGCAAGATGTATATTGACTTGAAAGATGTCCTCAGTTTGTCTTACACAATGTATTTTGCAGTGAGGAAAATGACAAGTACTAGATATGCAACATTACTGAGCTACTTGCTGTTGCACAGGCACCAAGTGTCTGGGGTGACCAGAGAAGTGAGGGACAGATATTTTTCAGTATACGTCTATCTTTTATGGTTTGTTTACAAGATAGAGCTAAGCAGTAGATTTTATCTCTCAACATTCTTCCATTTTCCAATCAATCACATCCATGATCCTCTCGCCCAGCACCCAGCCTGGTGAGTACTAGCTGCTTCAGACATCAGGAAAATAAATGATGGCCATTGTGAATGAATGCACACCTAGATAGTTCTTAGTTTTACATGTAAAGCATAAATTCTGCCCTTGAACAGAAGGAAGAGGTTTAAGAGAATACTGAAATGTCCTTAAATAATCAGTTTTCAACACACACAAAAATCTTGCAATGTTAAAAGAGGCCTCAAATCTACTTATTACAGCTGGCTCATAGTCCCCTTCACAGCTTCATGGAATTGCAATAGAATCATGCATCAGAAATCCATTAGGTCCACAATTGCTCTGCTAGCACAGCATTGTTCCCTACTGTATAAATTCTCCCAAGAATGCTGTGAGGATTAATTCATTACAACCTGTGCCATGCTTTGAAAGCACTCAGTCTACAGAAGAGCCAAGAGTATTGTTTAGAGAGAGAACAATCTAACCCTAGTGATCCTCTCTTTATCCCAGTGGGCCTTTGTTTAGAACAACAATTTAGCCCAACGAAGTGAACAAATTCAAAACCAAATTCATTAAAACAAACATGAAAGCGTCATGATAAAAATGTAATCACACAGGAATCTTTAAAATGGTTATTAACTTCTACTCCTTACCTAATATTGACTAATGCATGGGTCACCTTGCTTGCAGGTTCTTTCCACTGACCAGCATTGGTAGACAGCCTCAGAACTGAAAGGAGAAGACAGTTAATAGTGTTGGCACAGAACTGGCAATTTTCTAATTCAAACAGAACAAAATAATCTGCTTTGACAAGATGGCAGTCTGAGAACCACATCAAAACAAGGGTCATCTTCGAGACAATCTTTGATTCAGGGCAGAAGTTCCCTTCAAATTCTATTGAAGAAACATAAGGAACATGGAAGAGGTGAGCAGAGCAAACTAAGAACCTGGAGTCAGGAAGCAGAGGGGATAGAAGAACCTAGGTCCACCCAACTGCTTTCATCACTACATATACTGTTCATTTCCCCCAGAAACAGGGCACCATCCCAGGTCTAGAATAGCTTTTATTCCACACACAGCTGTTCTACTCCAGCTCCTATTTATGCAAGATTCCATCTGAGCTGGACTACATCCTGCAGTTTAAACCCTCTCCAGCAATGATGGATTCTTTACATCCCTATTTATCTAGAACTGCAGAGAGGAATTACACATCAGCCTAGGAAAAAACAGTCCCCGTAGGAACAAGGGTGGTGGATCTGTTGCACAGATGGTCTCTGACAGACTTAAGATCAGATCCGAAAACATGCTGCAACAGAAAGAACTTCTAGGGAATCCAATTCTTTTCTGCCAGAGTACCAAAAATACTTATATAGGTCAAAATATGTAGTGTTTCTATAGTGCACGTCTCTTGGTAAGCAACTTAGAAGTGAAGGAACAGCTCAACATCTGAATTTAGGACCATCTGGAAACATGAATGCTACAAGTGAATCCATAAGCGCAGTGGCTGCATACTCATGCCTGTAATTGCAGGACAGAAGCTTTCAGTCCTGCAGATCTGCATAAAGTTCAGATTCTGAATAAGAAAAATAAATAAGTAAAACCCCAGGCAATTAGATTCCATCTCCACTCCCAACACAGAAAGCTTTGACCATATTAACAGAAAAACTAAAGCACAGTAGCTTTCTCATCTGTGCTAACATATGCCCCAAGGCTAGGGGACAGAAGGGTCACTGTAGTCTCAGAGGTGGGCTGACAAGCAAGGGGAGGCTGTCAGGACACCTGATTAAACTGGTGCCTTTCATCAGCTTGAGACATTGATACCTTCTCACTCCCTAGTCTACGTGTCATCCATCTGCAGAAAAAAAAAATTCAGCTCTAACATTCTTTTGTCAAACAGTAGGTACTGCACTTGAATATCTGAAGTAATATATTCAGAGGGTTTCCATTCAGGTATCTGCAACAGTAATTCAAATGGGTTTGCTCTACATAGCAGGATGGAAAACATTCATGTGACAGATGAATTGTTTCAACAGGTCAGGTGTGCTGTTTGCAACTCAACCAGGGAAGTACTTGAGTGCATTATTCTTCTATTTCTCTTGTCTTCAGCTTCCACAGCTGTTTCTGTTTGAAAATTATTGGCTAGTAAAAGCACCCCATCCTACTAGCTGCAATACTTGGGAGTAGGAAATGGGTTAGCAAAATACCTTATGCAGTCAGAGAGCACAAAAATGGCCAAGTGAACCCTCATGCAATGGATGAAAACCATAGGAAGTTTATACAAAAGGGCAGTTTGCTTTTGCTTGCAGTTACAGGGGGTATTCAGCTACTATTATTTAGGTGAGGACGGTCCTCTCCCATGTCAGAATAGTGCTGTGACCAACTGTATGTCCTTGAACTCCCCTTATATGCTTGCATGAACTCCAGTTGTTCATTGAGTGATCACACCCAGATGGGAGCAGGGAGTGAAGGGAATAAAAGTCCTTCTAGAATAAAGCAAACAAAGAACACAGCTATATTGGTTTTGCAATGGATTCAAGTATGCAGACACTATACCAGTGCTGCTGCAGCTACCCTGGGCTGCAGGCTCCTGTGTACACACTGCCTGATTATGCCTCCATGCATTCCTTGCTCTTCATTGTTCCTTTTTTTCCCTGCTGGGTGTCACTTGGTGGCATGCCAGCATGCCTCCCTCTCTTTGAAGGACGGCAGCTTCTCCCTGTTTTGCCAGTGGGCACATTCTTCAGTCCAATGATTCACTTGTCACTGCAAGCAGGTTTGTGAGGGCTGTTTTCTTGGTTGTTTTGGCAATGAGTGCAGTCAATGTGATTTGTCTAGCACAGCAAGCTTCTTGTTCTAAGTTTCTTAAATTCTTCTCCAAATTCTTATTTGCAGTGAGCACTTCTGTGCTGGCTGGTTGTGCAGCATGTACCTGCCTTTGGATTTAAAACTGCCCAAGGTAATAGATGCAAACTATGTGAAAATGCATGAAATACCACATACTCTGTTGTGACAACAAATTCATATTCCCAATCACAGTAAGCGATTGAGTAAGTGACTGAAGGCAAGGAGTCTGTTCCTAACCAAAAAAAAAAAAAAAAAAAACAAACCACAGAAACACCAAAAAAACCCCACAAAAAACCGACTAACAGAAAGTTATCACTTTAACAAGTTTATCCCTCTCTCTTAATTTACCAAACGTCCTAGTATACAAAACATGTCCACTCAGCAAGGCACATGTCAGTAGCAGATGGACAGAAAACACCTGACAAACATCCCTCCTCCACCACTCTCACTTCCAGTCAGCAGCAGTCCTGACAAGTCAGGAGATACTCACCCATAGAATAAAGGTTGTCAAAGTTCTGATGCATTCGAATAATTTCATAATACAGCTCATCATAGCTGCTGGGAGTGGGGAGAAAGGTGTCTCCATAAGTGATGAACATGTTGAACAGGTTCACAACCTATACAAATGAACAGAAATTACAACAGGAACATTTACCCAAAATGTATTGTGCAAGAAAAACAATACAAACTACATCCAGAACCTTCAAAGAAATAGCTCAGTCGCAGCAGACAGCATTGCATTACTTAATTGGTTTATCTATTAATTTCCTTATAGCACAGAAGAGACAGACAAGAAGCTTAAATACTACTTAATCTGTGGCCAGAAAAACATGTTACTATTATTTTTTTACAAAGGGTCACAGAACAAGAAGAAATACTATAAAATCTGGAAAATTAAGCTAAGTCTTTCCTCACAGACTTCTTTATTTCAACGAGCCTACCCTACAGTGAAGTCCAAGTATTGGCCCTTTCCAAACACCAAGAGAAACCAACCACAATAATATTCCTCTGCTTTGTGTCCTTGTTCTCATATCTCTTTACCAGGCCAGAAATCCTGGTTTTCTTCCTATGATTCATTCACCATTAAGTTGTTAAAAATATGAGAATTTGTGTGTACTCACCATAAGAGCAAGGGTGAAGATGTTGTGCTTGGCCAGCAACACAGTCTCATTAGACATGAGGAACTTCAATAAGTTGATCAAAGCTAGGAGAAAATAATAAGTATTTTCAAAATAATATAAAAAGCAAAGCCATTCTCAACAAGTCACTTAAATACAGAAGCATTTACATTATCTAGTATAAAATAACGTGAGTGCCAGCTGCTCACCTCTCAGAAACATATCAATTCATGTGTAGGGTTTGGTGGTGCTTTTTGTGGCTAAAATTCTGTGCTAGACAGGTAAGTGACAGCTATTTTACCATCCCACATTTACTCTCCTTCACTGACTTCCAAATCAAATCTGCTCAGGCTCAAGCTAAGTCTCTTGTTAGCTTAGTCAGTTCACAGAGATTTTTCTATCTGCTAGATCCTGGAGTGAGCTTTGGGGTGGGAGAATCAACTGTCTTGTTTCTGCTTCATATATCACCAACATGATGTATGCATAGTCAGCCCCAAACTGTCATTCTTGTTGAAAAAGGCAATTAAAAAAAAAAAAAAAGGAAAAAAAAAGACAGAGAACAAAAACCCCCATAGCATAGCTTTTCTGTAGCTGTGTGTCAGTGCTGCTGCACTGGAACAAGGGAGGATGTAGTACTTTATTGTGTCAGTTATCTGGGGCTGTGCAGCAAAGACTACAGATCTGGTTCAAACTTGTCTTAAAAAATAAAGCAACAAAAGCTCCTGCTGTAACCACCCAATATCAGTTAGTAATAGTGGTAATTAACAAAGAGGTTGGCTAAAAAAGCTTTAATCAAGCAGACATTACAATAAACAATTGCATTCCATAAGCTTGAATAAAATGCAAAGTTCTTTACTTTGTTTTTTCTAGTTCTTGAAATTTTCAGAAGAGAAAACTATTTTCTTCTGCATTATAGCTGCCCAGGACTCAAAGCTGATACCTGCCTAGAACAGGTTCTTAATGTACTCTCTCTCTGCTTTGAAGTCAACAGATTTCAAGACTTAAAACATCTGAATTTAGATGTCTTGCAAAATTGAACTGGAACACTATACACACTTTTTTAAAAGGTTCTTAATTATCTACTAATTGGTAGTTGCATCTAACCAAATAACACCAGGCATTACTCCAGTCTGTTATAGCACACGTAGATTTTATCAATCTGTGTTCCCCACCAACACTACACAAATGTTACACACTACCCAGTAACGTGCAAGAAGTTCAATTTCAGCTTGGGAGAGCTCCATAGCCAATGCAGAACAGACCATTCACCTCAGCCCAAAAGCACAGGCTATGAAAGAGAAGGAGATAAAGCACAGGGAACAGGAATGAGGTAAGGGCAAAATTTAGATAATCAAGGATCACAAAGTATTCAAAAAAGGTAAAAAAACCTACAGCAAAAAGACAGATGTGAAGAGACTGGTAAGATCTTCCATTAAACAAAACTGTCAGATTCTGAATACAGTCCTCCAGCCTCTAGTTTCCAATACTAGAAGTTCACCAGGATTATCAGAAGTTTACATATGCTCTCCCAAAGGGAAGCCTATAGCCCCAGCTTAGGTATTTACACTCATCACAGACAGAAGCTACTTCAGTTTAATCTAGCAGAAGGTGGCTAATGCTGAACTGCAAACCACAAGGAACAAAGTTCTCTGCAAACTCCAGACTTGCAACTGATTTATCTTTGAGAGCTATTTCAGGATTTAAACCATCAGCAAGAGCATCTTTCCCTTCCATGTCAGCAGCTCACCTCGTGAAGCTGCTGTATTAACACCTTTTCAATCCATCCACAGAACTCCCTACATCATCATCACTCCGTCATCGCACAAACTCCTGGGACCATGACCAGAGCCTGGATTCTGCAATAATTCTGCTCTGAAAATGTCCCTGTCAGTTATTTTTCTGTAAAACAGCCGTTTCAAAACAAAGAAGTGGCTACTACAGATGGGCTCTCCACCAGAGCAGACATCCAGCTAAAAGCAGGTTGCCAAGGTAACCAAGCCTCCACAGCAAAAAAGTAGTCTCCCACAGTCAGTGCCTTGGACTGCAAACAGCTGCCCTGCATCTCTGTCACAGCAGCTCATCCACTGTCTCCCCATTTAGTAGTTACAAGCATAGCTTTACCTCTTTCCTGGCCACAGCTCAGGACCAGGTGCTGCTGTTCAACCACCAGCAGCTTGGGCTCCTGGAAGCAGAGTAGCAGAGCTCTGGATTTTCTAAACCAAGTGGTGTAAAGCCTCTTCTGGCCATCTCTCAGACTCTCACTCTCCCACCAGAGCTCTGCTGAATGGCCTTTGCCAGCAGGTGATGGCACAGTGTAACAAGAAGCCATGGAACATCCAAACGCAGTGAACATGAAAACTGACCATGATGAGGAGACATTATTTTTAGAAGAACACGAGGAACGATCACTTGTCTAGAGCACAAGCACTCACTGAGTGACAGGGACAAGCATGCTACAACTGCCCACTGCAGTACTTCTCAGACACTACCCTGAAATACTTGCACTGCTCTATATTGGTAACAATGCATGAAGAACTTGCTCTGTTCTACCCCAACACCAGCTCCTACGTTTGTTCCAGCCATTGTGATGAATTTGCTCGTGTTTAATTTTCCTGTTCCAATTAGAAGACAAGAGATTACCACTGCTTGAAATCAATCTTTATACCTGAATTGCACTGTATCATAGCCCACTCACAGTGGATTTGTGCTGTTCCTTCCCAAAGAACTAAGAAGGAGCAGGATGTGCTTTACTTGAAGAAGAAACTCAGAGCTGGGCTCAGAGCCTGGTCAGAAAAACTAACCCACCAGGCTTACAGTCATTGTGTGCACTGCAGAGACAAATTCATCCAACTGTTTAGACACCACACATTCCTAAAGAAGTTGCAGTGTTCCTAATTAGGATATACACTATATCAATGCTAAAAGAGCAACCAAACTTTTTCCACACCAGCACATTCTGCAGCAACCCCTGCTCAAGTGGCTCTAAGGAACAGGAACACTATGGAACACAAATCCTTAAATCTTTCCTGTGTCTCTGTAGGTTTCTTGTAAGGCAGACCCCGTACTGAAAATGAGGACAGCTGTGCCCTGGGGTTTTCAGAATTCACAACTTTTAAATCCAGCTTCATATGCCCAGTGCCCTTCAGTGAAAATTACACACACAAAATAAACCTTTAGAGGAAAGATCCAACTGGCTGAGCATCCCTCCGGCCTCGAGCTCCAACAGGGCACTGATGAGCAACCTGAAGCCAAACCAGATGTGTCACTTTTTCCTTGCTGCAATCCAATGGTCGCCTCTCATACGCCATCTGCAGGCTGCCCTTTCACACCAGCCGGGAAATTATCCAGGTTCCATCCCAACAGGGGAGTAGTTCAGTGCCTCGGCTGCACAGGCAAACATCGCTGTGTCCCTTTCTTGGACTCAGCCACGTTACCCCAAACTGTGTTCCAGGATTTAACAGCCCACTAAAGCTACCTATATTTGACATCCCTTAGCAGGACCCAATACACCCACTATGGCAAAATCTTGAAACAGCCATAATTTCACAATACAACAGTGTCTCTAGAAGTTCTTTAGCAGCAAAAGCTGGAGGCTGTAACTAAACTAAACTAAACAAGCAGCCATCAGTATTTTCATGCAAGCTCCTCATTTTGTGACCTGAGCTGAATGCACTGGCTGTGCTTCTTAAACCAACAGCTCTTCAACCCAGCTTTGAACACCTATATTTACATCTTCAAAACCAAGTAGAAAAGCATGCTGAGTGGACAGAAGGCCATATGATTGGCTGTATGTGAAAGCAGTGTAAAGCATACAGGTTGAGTTTTTAGGTAATATTCTCTCCAAAGGATTATTATAGTCAAAGGATGAAAAGTGACATCACCAGCTTTTACAGATACCTTCCCTGCTTTTTAACTTGAAATGACTGCAGTGAAAGAGGCTCTTAGCTCCTCCACTGCACAGCTGCTTTTGAAGACAGATACTTTCCCTTATCGGCTCTTGTGGCCAGTCTGTCTCCCGAGGAGCAGCAGTACTCCTCCTCAGTTATTTACTGTCCTTCTTCAAGCCAATCCCCTGTGAGGAGCCTGTGAGCGGCCAGCATCTCTTCCTCTCTTCTGCCAGGAAGGAGATAACTCCTGTTATGGGCAGATGCCCTTCACTCCCTCCTACCCCTGTTCCTATTCGCATAGCAGACTTACCTTCCTTCCCTGTAAGCCTTGTTTCAAACAGAAGTCAGGATGTAGCACAGACTCTGCCAGGAGCATCAGAAGGCTCTGATGTGTTATTGCACAACGGAGCAGAAGAGAACAGCCTTGAGACACACATCAATGAGAGCTTGGATGGGTTGAGCACAGTACGAAGGCCTCTGTCACCACATCTGCTGCGCTTACATGTCAAAAATCTTCTAATGGTGCATATAATGGCCCTCAACAAAGGAGCAAGGGAGAAAGAGAGATGCGAGGGCTCCTCAGCTGCAGTATAACATCAATTAATAGGATCCCATGCTCTACTAAAATCCTCCAATTTTCTGCCCTTCAACTTTCAGGGCACACTGTCAAGAACAGTGATTTTCCCATTCCCTCTGGAAGTTACCACTGTACCAACAGTACATTCAGTGTCCTCCTTTCAGTGTTTCAAATCACAACCCTCTTAGGAGGATCCCCACCCACAAGTCACTACAAGGCAGCTGATAATGACATCTGAGCAACACTTCCATGCTGCTGAGAAATCCTCTTGCTACAAGTGCCTCAGCAGCACAGTAACCACCTTGGACCTCCTACAGCCAGCCTGTTCACATATACATACTCTCAAGGCAAGGTCTATATCACTCACTGTAGCACATGGTAAGCCAGATCTGGTAAGTCTTAGTGCACTAGACTGGAACTGAGGGGAAATTGGATTCAGTTATTTGGAGAGCAGCACTTTGGTTTTTCTGTGCTTCAATTGCTCTAACATAAAAGAGGAAACAGGACCATTCCATCTGGAGCAGCACTGGAAGCATAAATGAAGTGTTGAGAATAGCCCTGGCTGTACCTGGCCCACCTGTGCAAAGTATTCTGTCTCTAACTGGCCAACATCAAACGCCTGTTGAAAAGTAACAGGCCAAACAACTCACTCACAATGCTCTTCCAGATTCCAAAATTGAGTATGATTACATGAGGCAAAATACAGCACAGAATGTGGTAATAATAGATTCTCACAACACAATACCATAACCACAGATGAGTCCACTCCTGTTCCAGACTGGAAGTCACAAGGGCTAAGCTAAGATACCCCTATAGCCCACTGTGCAGTTATGAGGAGAAGAGACCCCACAACAGAGTAAGCAGCTGTAATACATGCTATACCTGAAAGGCAATTCAGAGCTAGAGAAGCAAAAGGCTCAAGTACACTACACTGAGATGACCTGAGTGTTAAAAGGGTGCAGACCTGGCCACATTCAGCACTGGCAGGCCATCTGCAGAGCAGTGATCAAAAACTCAGCAGGAGATGAGTATCTACAGATTGGGTTTGACAGGAAAGAAGCAACAGGGGTAGTTTCCAGATAGAGCTGTAGGAATAGGAAGCATGTCCAAGAAATAGTTACATTGCTATTACAAACTAATGCACCAGAACTCCCTGAGGCACAAACTATCCCAGCATCCTTGGACAAGTGAACCAATTACTTGGGGACAGCACTTGCAGCTTCCTGTCTATCTGCCAAAGTGCTAGAAAACAAGACTGTTGCAGCAATGCTGCAGTCCCCTCTCAGGGAAGCAGGGGAAGCAATGAAAGCTGTGTCAACAGCACTACTCAACATGCTTCAGCTCCTTCCCTCTGCTCCGATCAGGAGGGAGCACCCTGCTCGCGGCTGTAACAATCACCTGGCTGGACGCTCCTCTAAGCACTGCCACGCTGCCTCCCTGCTTGATGCCGCAGACACTGCCAAGTTCCTCCTCCCAGCCACCACAGCTCTGTGTCACAAAGCAGCTGGCTACTGGCAGGGTCCCCTTCACAGCATCAGCACTCTACAGCTGTTCCCTCTTCTCCCTATGGCTCTCAGGGTACAAACATGGAAGCAGCCTGTTTTCTTGGTGAGAAACAACAGCTTGCCAGAGGGCTAGAGCACATGCTGGCATAACCCATCGCTCCCAGGATCAGTTGAGTAGGCCACTTCACTTCCAGCCCTCTACTTTCCTTATATAGCCCCCATCCCTGTACTCACTGTTCCCACCTAAATGGAGCCAACAGCATGAAAATTGCAAGCTTAATGGAAATGCTGATTGCTGATGCCAGAGCAATGCTGCTTGATGGCAATCCAGCAAGCAGTAAGAAAGAACGCAAATTTTCTAACTTCAGCTAAAGCTCAGATGAACAATATACTTTTTTCTTAAAAATAAAAAAGCACACACCCACAAGCTTCATTTCTCCTTAGAGGAAAGGGAAGTATTGAGCTCAATTCTGTTTTGTCTGACAGTGTAGGTTCACACTGTTAATTAAATAGTAGTCTTGGGAGTTAAGGTTGCACATTTTTGAACTGGGTTTTAAAACAGAAATGGAGGAGAATCTGGAGAAAGAGCAGCAACATTGTGTGAGAACATGGAAAGACAGCAAGATAAGGAACCAAGGAGTGCTGAGGCTGGAAAACAAAAAGGGGGTAGGGATAAATGAATGCTGCAACCCCTCCACACAGACAAAGAAATGGCTGTGAACAGCTGACTGTAACACTTCTATCATCAGTGGGACTGTTTCCCAGGAGAAATTATCACACTATCTCCACTGGGTCACTGTGATCTGCAAACTGTTAGGGATTCACAATCGAACTCTCCAGTGTTTGCTAGCTCCATTTAAAAAGTAATTTGCAGGACAGAGCAACGTATCCAGATGAGACCTGCCAAGCTGAGGCAAGATGACCAAAAGGTTGCCAGACTTTTGTCCATGTAAATTAAACTAAATTCTCTTTGCACTCATCTGAGCAAGGCTCTGTTGATGAATTCCCATCCTGATCTTACCAGGTGATCAAAAACAGCCCTAAATTTGTATTATTCTTTTTCTGTCTATCGGCTACCAGGGCCAAACTCCTTATCATCAGTACTAAAATACATTAACATAAAGTTAACTAGAATTAAGAAAAAGAACACTTAGAACAAAATCAGGTAAAAGCAGATGCTTTCTAAAAAAGCCTCATGCAGGGAATTTAGAACATTCTCTCCTACAAGAAAGCCACCGAGTTTTTGTACTTCTTACACAATCTTCTTTAGGAGATTTATACCAGGACATTCCACCAAAGGGCTGTGTGCTCTTCACACACGAATATCGTAGCTTTGGTTGAAGGAGGTAACGCAGAAAGGTTAACATGAAATCAGCCCACAAATTGAGAATGGCAGCAGATAAAGACCAGATTTTGCAGTCTTCTTTCTGACCTTCACATGTCTTTCTGCCTGTAAGTGTGCTTTGTAACATGGGCCTGGGGTTTTCTTTGGGGAAAACATGGAGTGCTGCAGCAGTACAAATTAAGTAAATCAATGAATATCAACCTACAACACAACTACGAGCAAAAATTATTTTCTAAAACTATCTTTCAATTTCAATCCCTTCCTAAATTCACTGAAACAGATAACAGGACTAACAGTTGCACTCTTAAACTAAGTTCGTGCCACCACAGTACCACATATCCTGAGCACCAGCATTCCTACAAATAAAGAACACAGGCAGCTCTAACAGCTGCCAACACCCACTACCCATTCCATGGCCCCTAACAGTTACAGCCTTCAGTTTGTGTGAGAAGCTATATACTTTCCAACAGGTTTTCAGAACTAATCCACATCCTCAGAAACCTGCCTAGAGTCAACAAGCACAAGTATTCGTAAACCTGTTGGGCCTCCTACTAAATAGCTGGTCAATATTATCTATTTCAACTCTAAAGATAAGGAACAGATACAAAGCTTGCTGGTTGCCCATCTACAAGTAAAGGTGAACTAAGTTGCCACAGACAAGGACACTGCATAAAATGCAACACAATCACAATTTTTATACTGATTTACTGAGCCACTTAGAAATAAACACGAACTCAAACTTCAATTTAATGAGCTTTATTAGTTCATCAGAATACTAAAGAAGCTTGCTGGTTTTTTGCGATTCCGGAGGCCTCGGGGTGCTAATATAAGACCTGTGAAATCATGTTCAGGTCCTTCTTGACACAGAAGCCACAAGCATGGTGAAACTATCAATATATCATTCTGAGAAGAAAACCTTTCCTCTTTCAAGCATGCAATACACTAAGAAGCACTGGGGAAAAAAACACACAGAATACACACCTAAGCTAAATGCTGGCTCTCGTTCCTCAGTTTCCCACTCCAAAGAATGGTCCCAGCAAGGGATTCAAATAAGAGAATAGTGAAAGGATGTTTAGTTCCATCCCTGAGAGTTAAAAATGACCAATAACTCCCTTTCCATATCATGCAGTGATTTCTAACACAAAGTTTCCATCCAGTGAATCTTGCCAGCCTCCCTAACCTTCTAACACCAGATCTCACCCTACTTAGTCCCCTCCTGCATTCAGGGTCTCCTATTCCTCCTAACACACTATCCCCTTCATTTCATCTTAGACTCTCCATCTTGCCAGGTTGAGATCCTCTCCACCTCCAAAGATCTACCCACCCCAGCAACACAGAATTCCCATTCCCCTTGCATCTTTAACCATCTTGAACCCTGTTCTTGCCTCTTCCTCCCTCAGTTTCTGGTGCTGTCACTACCACTACCCCTGGGAACTGCAGATGGAGCCCATCCTTCCCCCTTCCAGCCCCATTCCTTAGTCAGGTGACACTCTAAATAGTCAGCATCACCTTGCACTCAAAGGACTCACGAGATCCCAAATCTCCAGCATGGCACATATGGCACACAGCTGGGAGCTCTCAGTCATGTGGAGATTCTGAAGAGCAGCTTTGAAAAGCTGTGCCAGCCTCCCACTTCAAAAGGCATGGAGAAATGAGAAGGTAAGCATCAGATAAAGCATGAATTAGGTAGAATATGTTGACCTACAAAGGTGTTCAAACTCCAGCATTTGTTTCTTAGTCTCTTTACAGTTTACAAGCAGCTCAGTGAAGTCAGAACACATTTCTGCTGGAAGGTATTTGAAAAGTCAAGTCTCACATAATTACTTCTTTCTCTTCACAAAACCTTAAGTTCAAGTAGAACCATTTAACAGAGACAAACAGACCTTCTTTGTACTCACCCTAGATTTCATTTTATGAAAGCATTTTTACACTTAACACACAAGTTCCTGTTCCTTCTACCCTATTCCTGCACATGACCTTTATTAGTTACCTCTGAAGATGCTGTGCTGAAGAGACGATTCTCTTATACTTCAACATCCTTCACAGTGTAAAGACACTTCTTTGTTTGTTAGTATATTACAGACTTCCTCATTGCACAGAAATTACCACTTATCTATAACATCAGAGACTGCTGCCTCTGAACTCCTAAGACTTCAGAAGCATGAAGAGAGTGCTGTTGGATTCTGAACCTTGGCAGCATTTTTTAAGGCCACATAAGACCTTCTGCAAGTTTGTAAGGAGCTCAAATTTTAGGTCTTTTCCATAAAAATCTTTTCCCTAAAATCTTTAAGTCATTTGCTAACTGGCCAAGCAGCTCTATAGTCTTCCAAACTCTCATGGCAGCTAGTGATCAGGCACTTTACCAGTGAACTAGACTGTCTGGTTCACCAGTACATGAATCCTGGCTCTACAAGAGCTGCAAGATGACAAGCTTCCCCTGCCAGGTAGCTGCTGCAGAATGTGACAGTGACAGCCGGATTAGAGACGAAGGGGAGACACAACATCATCTGATTTCCAGTCTGTTCAGCGACACAAATCAGGGCTGAAACAGACCGGATCAACAGTTGTACAACCAGAAATAATATAACAAATACTATCAGCAATCAATAATTCAGTCACAGAAATAACAAAGCAAAGTGACTGAACAATACCACTTTTAATATGCACTGCATATGGGCAAGCATGTTATATATGCTGGAACTTGGTACGGGAGAGGTTCTGCCCCCCAGAAAATTGCTTATTTTAAAATGTTCCACAGAGGAACCTTTCACCTCTTTAGTATTCACCCCAAAAGAGTTTGAAAGCAATATTATCCTCATGTTATAAATACAAACCTGACAAAAAGATGTATAGAGTCTACAAAAAGGGTGGGGGAGGTATATTTATTCTAGTAGCACTGAAAAACTCTGCTTTGATAATCTTAGAATGAAAATGGAGAAAAATTAACTGCTTCATCGTGTTACATATTTGAAGCACCTTTATTTTAACAGTGCATTCGTCATCTATCTAATTAACTATCAATCAACTAAGCTACAAAGAACTATAGCTCTTATGATGCAATAATTAGAAAACATCTTCAACACTTACTAATGGCAAAGCTCACTTTCAATCCTACTTTGCATTCAGTTGTCCTAATAAATAGCTATTTCACCATTAATCATTATTATATTGAAGATTTTCTAATGCTCTACTCTTGCTATTATCAGTCTGTATTAGAATTGCTTTTCTGTTTCTTTAAACATGACTTTTGCTTAAAGCAAACCATAGCAACTGCAAAGAAGTTACCTGCACCCCCTAAGCTCTGAGTGAATTGCTCGAGCATTGCTAATTTTAAGGTGGGAGGAGTTGAAGAAATGAGGTCTTTTTATATAAAAGGCTTAAATGACTCATGAAAACTCTTTTGGCATAGCTTATACATGCTTGACAATTAACAACAACATATATAGCACTGTCCATCACTCAAGTGCTGTACAAACTAGCCCAAAAACATTGGACAAAATGTGCTGTTTCTGAGAGAAGGGAATTGGCTGTTACCAGGTCAAGTTTCCTTACGGGCTCTATAAAATACCTCACACTTGACATTCAATAAATCAGTGTTTAAAAAGTATAAGGTACTCAGCATAACAGTCCAGGAGATTTCCAATTGGCCAAAATGTCTGCAAGGGAACAGATCAACACAATCATATCCACTTACTTTCTGACCTGGCCAAATTTCCAGGCTAGTCACCAGCAATAGTACACTGTCATAGATGAAAAACCTGAAGGTTTTCTACCGCACTCTAAGGGAAGAGCTGCATACTAACCACAGACGATGGAACTGAAATGAACAGTCAGCTGAAAAGGGCTGTTTAAGAAGAACCAAGATCAACAGACATCTCTGGATCTGAATGTCTGGTCCACCTATCAGTAACTGTGCTTGCCAATCACCTTCACAGGCTAATCAAATGACAATTGCTTTTTGTTCTCCAGTACTCTTTTTAAGATATCCTAGAATCTAGCTCCACTAGTGATCTGATATTTATTTTCACACTACTTTTAGCTAGAGCCAGCTGATACACACTACTTTTGCCACCCACAGACTTTCTCTTCTGTCAGTCCTGCTTCCAGCTCTCAAATCCCTCTCTGCTGGCTAAACATTTTTTGTCATCTAGTCAGCACAGCTAGAGATTTATACTGCTCTGAGTGCCACAGTCCTGATCCCTTAATATGAAAAAAATTATTCTAACAGAGAAGTTAAGGCTGGATCACAACCAAAGGCTCAGTAACAGTACTGGACGTCCTTAAGCTCAGAAGCTGAAGAAGGAAGTTCAACAGAAATAAGATCATATGTAAGCAACGTGACACATAGTGACATACCCAAAAAAGTATAAAGTACTACAGACTGATATGTGCCCTGAGAGACACCAAACACCCATCTCCACTGCTTTTTTCTCCATCATCATGCCAACTTAAAATCAGAAAAAGAAAATGCTGAAACTTTCTCAAAGTGCTGCTGGCCTTCCATACTGAAGACAAAGCACTCACCAATGAAGAGCATCACTCCATCAGATGACACACAAGTGGCTTTCCTTAATTAGAGACTAGCTAACATTAGAATTGGCAAGCGAACAGAAGGCTCCACACATTGCTACTGCCTCCACCTACAACCTTTATCTCCCTTCCTCCGCACCCTATACTGACTACCTACCCCACAGTATTCCCTTTGTCTTCTTCTCCCACTCAATTTTCTGTCTGAAAAAACTCTCACCCTTTTACATGCCAGGTAGAACTCTCTCCCTTTCTTTCGATAGTTCCCTTCACCAATTCCTTCCAGCTTCTTTGTTCCACTCAGCTCGGTTGGGAGGCTTCCATTGCTATTATCCACGCTGCACCACAGGGCCATTGCTTCAGTCATCACACACCTCATCATTCAAGACGACAAGTGTGGGCTTCAAGACCTTCTGCAAAGCACACCTGATGGGACAACCTGAGATCTCAGACCTTACAGTGAATAGCTGCTCCCTTTCAGCAGCTCATTCTGCAGTGATAACTAATTCTTCAATCCAAAATAAAAGCACGACAGTCATATGAAGGCTAGAAGTGAATTCAGAAGTCCCTGGGCTCTGGTTTGAAATAGTCTCTCACATAGAGCAAGATCACAGAAATAGCCATTCTTTCACAGCAAAGGCAGCAGCCTTCTGGGTAATCAAAGATCAGATAGGGCTGGCAATTAGAGTTTACCCTGCAACACAGAGCACTCTAGAAACACACCTGGAGCAGCCAGGACGTGCCCTTTTACAGTGTAAGTATCACTCCATTCAGGGCCTTCCAGCCTGTATAAACCACCCAGCAGCTACTGAAGAATCTCTCCGTTCACCTCAACATCCAGTAAAAAAATAATTTTGAAACACTCCTTTTTTTACTTGAAACATTCTAGTTTACTCCCACATGAGAGGATCTCCCTAAACATGCAGAAATCTATGGTAAGTATGGAGCTTTTCAGTTACTTTGGGTGTGCAGGTATTGCGGGTCCTTCACAGAAACCTGACTAACCTGAGTGCTTTTTACTGTTTTGCTTTCAAAGTGTGTGCAGTACTTAATACCTCTGAGGCACTTTGTATTTCCAAAGCACTATACAAACACCAGCTAATTAGAGACAGCTAATAAGAATATCCCAAGATACCATATTCTCAGTGTGCAGCAAGGATTTTTATTTTGCCCTCCCCCTAAAACAGGGAAAGTTAAGGATTGAAAGATGCCTAAGAGTGTTCTCTCAACTGTGGAACAATACCTTCAAGCAAAAGGTATTGTATTTGAAACTTCCATACTGCCAGTGTGTAGGAAAGACCAAGCCCAGCCTGGCTAAATAGAAATGGCTCTGGTTTAATGGAAACTGCTGAGAAAATATCACACACACTGTCAGATGCAATTTCTATTCACAATAGACATCCACATTGTACACACTCTTCTTCTGAACTGACACTACACCGCAGCCATGCCTCTAGGGGCTCTGATCTGAGGAAAACAACTGAAAGGAAATCGCTAATCCCTTAATTAGTGGCACCAGCTTCACCTTCTGCAGGAATAATTTAGCAAGTCTGAATCGGCCATATGTCACACAAGGCAAAAATTTAGTAACTGAAAGTGACTCAGGCTGTTGGTTCATTCTTCTGTACCTACAACTCAGGTGGAGAAGGCCACTGAAGGGAAGTACTCCGTGTTAATTGAGAAGAGCTTCACAAACCACTCATCCCTGCCTTTTTCAAAAGCCATCCTCTCTCAGATTTCTGATGGGAGTTGCATTACACCAGGCAAGTCGCTGATCCTAGGTCTCAAGCACAGCTTCAGGAATACACAATTAGGGCCATGTTCCCTTGAATTTTCATAAAGCTCTTGTTTAAGCCACAACAGCAAGGGGATTAACTGTACTTTCCTAGCTGAGCTGCTTCAGTGCCTGCTAGATAAGAACAGAATCACACGCCATATCCACGAAAGACACCTGTTAGGTCTCATCATTCTGCTACTCCCTTCCCTCAGACCTCCCACGCAATGATTGCATCATCTAAGAGTCCTACAGAGCCATGTCTACTAGATTATGTCAAAGCCCATAATACTTATCTGCCTCAAGATACCAGTGGCATGAACCAGACTATCTACCATCAACAAAAAGGTCAGAGTTAAAAGCCTCTTTTCCTTCATACTGACATTTCTAGGCTGCTCTTTTCAGAAGGAGCTGCACTCACTATTCTGTGTATGCATCTCTTATGGTAAAGAGAAAAGTAAAGTCCACCTCCCTTCACCCAAGGGCCTACCTCTCCTCTACTCACAAATACCTGACAGAGAAACACTACTGCATAAAGCAGTACTCTGTTTCTCAAATCAGGTAATCAAACAGAAAAACAAAGACATTTGGATACCATGGTGATCATGGCCAGAGAAGAAAGTAAATTAGCTGCCATTATGATAATGAACTGGCTTTCCAAAGGAGGCAACTAAGAACCAACACACAGATGCTTTACCAGAACTGATGCTTGCTGTTTGACACTGTAACAATGGAACAAGCAGTCATGTCCACCAAGCAGCCACCACTCTGGGCTTTCCCTATTTGACTGTCTTGCAGAAGCAAAGTACCTGACCAGAGCTCCCTCCAGGTGTAATGAAGCCTCACTCTGCATTTCTTCTGGTAGCACAGCAGCTTGTGCACAATCTGAATGCACCGTCTGAAACAGAGAGAATAAAGGATTAATGGCATTGCATTTTTCAGCAATTCTATTGGGACATGTCTCCAAAATCAGTAGCAGAGAAATCGACAAACTCAAAGACTATCTCTGAGTTCTATTATCTGAGAGGAGGATGGGACTCAGGGCTTTGGGCTCCTAAAAGGAACCAATACTCACAAAAAAGAATCAGACACAATGAAGGAAAGGGGTTTGTATGCCAGTTTCAGCTGAGTGGGATTAGACAGACCACAAATACATGTTTGTTGGTTAATTAATACTTTCCACTCCTTGTAGCCCTTACCTGAGAGCCTCACAAGCTCCACAAAAGGAGTTACTTAACTTGTAGGCTCCATATGTATGAGATACTGCAAGTTATTGTTAGATCTGGACACAGTGAAGGTTGTCAGTTTCTTTGGCCCAAATGATGAGGCTAAAGGAAATGACAGAGTCAATCAAATTTCAGGATTTTCAGCTTGATTGAGCCGTGCAGTTTAATTACACAAAAAAAAAAAGATTTCTGTCAAATTTTGGAGTCTCCTTTAAAAAATAATTTAAGTGCAAGCTTTGGAATGGTCAAGCAATATACCTAGAAGCTCTGGAATCCCCAAACACAGAGCTAGTGTCCTTATGAAGTCTCCAAATCCTGTAGGCCTCCATAGCATCTAGTGTTCAAACAAAATCTTAGGTGCACCAACACTTTTCATAAAAAACATCAGAACTACACACACAGTATAATGGTTAGCACTAGCACTCATTAAAAAGACAAAAAATATATACAAATTTGAATTTGTTAGGCCAAGCTATTTTTAGCTATTGACATTTAGAAAAAAAATGGAGACTTCAAAAAAGGAAAGATTTTCCTCCAAATCCTTATTTCTCAAAAACATATCGTATTAATACCAATATCTTACTGAAAAGACACTGATGAAAGACACAACATATCAAGTAAAAACAAAGAAATCAAATTCTTAAAATCTGCATGGCATTTATTCAAAATGGGGTGAAGAGCTCAAAATTAGACTTTAAAATCAAGACTGTAGGAAACAATATGCAGAAGGTATACATTTTTCTTTTGAGACCCTTATAGGATCCCAAAAATACCACAAGGAGGTAAGAACTAAAACTAACTTTAAATGAATAAAGGTAAAACTATTTATAATTGCTGAGCATGACATTAAGTGCTGTATTTCAAACTGGATTCTCAAATTCAACCAAGAAAACAAAGTAAACCAGCTAGGACAGAGCTGCTTTCAGACAAGGAACAGCAATTGCTCTGGGGAGAGACCTGCTATTTGCCACGTTACAGGTACCAGACAATACCCAGCACCTTTGCACCCATGTATTTGCGTGGCTATAAGTCTAAAACTGACCTCTACAAAAAAGCAAAACTGTTTAAGGCACTGACCAGAGAGAATCTGCCAATGGCTAAAACATTTCTCTGTAATTACAACAGCTGTTAATGCAAAATAACCTGCATACATCTCTCATCATTGAAACCTTATGGTTGCATCCAGCTTTCTGGATGAAATCAAGGCACGGACAGAAAAGAAGAAGGGGCATAACAGTCCTAATACTCCTGCCTAAATAGCCAGAGCACCAACCAACAGCCTACAGGCTCCCAAACCACACTGCTTGGGTTGTGATCCTGCTTTAGTTACAAAGTTATCCATCCCAGTGGGGCTTCTCTGCTTTTTAGCTCTGTGCTGAGGATCTGTAATACACATAGTGGACAAAAAGCACCCCTAGTCAAAGCAATCTGGAATTCTTTTTTAAATATTAATGTGCCTATCCTTGAGCAGCTTCATTTGGTCACCTTTTAAATGCACTGCAGAGAAGTATGACACTACTTGTGCATTCAGGACACCCACTCTGTCTGCAATAACTGTGTCTGCTATGGGATGGTTTCAGACAGGAATATAGTGAAGGGACAGCACAAACATGCCAAAATGATAAGATACAGATGTCCACTGATAGTTGCTACTGCTCATTATTTTTAGTCTCATGGGTTTTCTAGTTGTGACCTTATTTCTGAGCCCAAGCATTTCACACATTTCCTGTGAAATTCCAGCGCATTACACCCAAATAATTCTGCAATTGTCACTTAAAAAAAAAATTTAAAAAAATTTCTCACAAACTCAACTGAACTGTACAACCTTTGAAAAGGCACTGTAATAGCAGGTTATTTGGGCAAAATCAGAACATGCTGAAAAGTTACCTTATGGGAAAACATCCTATGTGCCTTTATCTTTTCTATATAACATAGTGCTGTTCACGCCTTGGGGAAACTGAGCACTGTACAAACAGTCAGAGCAAAGCCAACAATCTGCCTAAATTCTATTTCTGCCCTCCAGGCTAAAGTAGCACAAAGCATTTGAGGGGCCCCTGTGGGACGCACCAAGCGTTCATCAGTAGCTCTGTCCTCTGCTCTCCTTTTGCCCACTGCTAAAGTTTTAGCTCCTGCTGCCTAGTAAGCTATTTCAGGCTTAAACCTCCCTCCCTCTCCCCATTGCCTTCCAGGCCTCATGTCAGTCAGCCTTGGTTTTTCAAACTGTCTTTTCAGTTTCTAGACCAAGATTCATCTTCTGGGAAGTGGGGATTCTTGCAATGATTCTGTGTTATGAAACATCTTTCAGACTGAAAAGCTCTTTGTGTTAGATCAAGCAGATTAGGAAATCAGTCTGAAAGGTAGAAATTCATTTTGCTTTCAATTTTCTGGCACAGAGAGGATTTTAGAAGTAGAAAGAGTTACTGGAAGAGTTCATGAAAAGCCATCCTGCTCCCCACCAGCCACAAAGTGTTATTTCAGACAGAAGATTGCTCTATGAGTAGATTTCCACCCAAATTTAAACTTCAAATACAAATCACAGTGAGTTACCCCACAGACACTTACACATAGAGATCCATAGGAAATTCTTTCATCATGTGTGTTACAATGAATTCCACCATCAAATCTGACAGAAAAGAAAATTATAAAGTAAATATTGAGCTGGCTTATGGTTAACTTCCAGTAGATTATGAGGAAGTCAAACTGCCCTATCTACCTACCTCTACCAGACAGTAGTCCTGCTTAGATGAGAGAAATTCCACTTTTTCATTTGTTCTAAAGAGTATTAGACATCCTCTAGAATTAGAAAAGAAACTACTGGAAACTGAGGGTATGTAATGTAATTTGCTTTGAGGCACTGCTTCCCCATATGCTTTATCCCACTGTTAGTCAATAAAGACTATACCAATGTTTAGAATTGTTCTCATATTTCAAGCCTTGTTACTAATGGAAAATTCCATTAAGAAAGCACAGTTTAGAAAATTATTCTTGCCAGAAACAATGCACAACCTAGATGTTTCCTTAAAGAGACATTGTAGATAACACTTATTTTTCCCTAAGACAAATTTTGAAGCAAGTAAACCTAGTCTGATCTCAACATAGGATAAGCTTCTGCTTAAGACTAATTCAGAGGAAAAAAAAGAGAATGTCTTAAGGGCTCCCAGTATGAGGATAAGAGGCAAAGAGTATAGAAATACAATTCAAAGATTAAGTTACTGTGGTTCAGCTAATAAATGATAACTGAATGTATGTGTGTCTGCGTGTGTACTGAACACAACTTCAGCCTAAAATGCTTATCCCACGCCAGTGGTAACACTCATGAGCTGTAACCTCCTAGGGCACTAATAGCCCAGCAGTGTGACTCAATAGTGACTAAAAACAGTGTAGGAAATGAGTGCATGAGATCTGCTAAGTCTAGAAAGATTCTTCATGCAGCTGTTGCATCTTGGTTTCAACAATCACACGCTTAAAAATGCTGCAGTTTAAGACTGCTTCCATACCATCAGGCTTAAGGGTCATTCAGGGATCCAGGCTCCATCCACTTCTGAACCCATTTATGCTTTTGGCCTCCACAGTAATAACAGCCACAGTTTAATCATGTGCTGCATGAAAAGCCTTCAACTATGCCTCCATATCCACAGGCAAAATCAATCCTAGCTACTGACATTCCTCTTGTCTTTTGCTCAGAAAACGCTAAATGCTCAGCAAACACATTCACAAATATGTGTCCTTTCCATAGGTTTGCCATCATCATATCATCTACAAAGTACTTGTGACTAACTGTTATCACACTCATCCAAAACACTGGATTTATTAAACAACTGCCCTCCCTATTGTTACCAGCTCAGGTCAAAGGAGCCAACTGGCTTCTGCAAAACTTAGGATTTCTTGATACAGAGCTGCAGCCTTGGATTTAATTTGTCTGAGACACAGCCATGTGTGGAGGAGATGGACATTATTGGAAATATCTTTAGTACATAACTGTCCTCCTTTGAAGTCCATCCACCTCTCCACTTAAGCCATAAAGCTCATATTTCTATTGCACAACAAAAGGTGCTTCAGGAACCACAAGCACACACGTGCTCCGACAACACTCACCGAGCACTGCACACACCAGCGGGCGACAGGGCAGGTTCTTGTCTGCTGCTTTCTTCCGATGTCTCATTGGCTTCAAACACACAGAGATGAAAAGAAATCAGAGGAAGCCTGAAGTGACAATCTGTGTACTAGTGCATTTTCCAAGCAAATAGTACCATCAGCACAGGCTTCCCTTAGTCTTTTCCTACAACTGCTGTCCTAAAGGCCACGGATGGAGTAAAATTTTGCCTGCTTTCCAGCATGTTGACTCCTGGGGTTTTGTTTCTCTAGCTGTGTAACCGGAGGGCATCGTTGTACTGGGCCAGGGGGGACCACAAGACAAAACCAAATCACACAGCAATTCCATCCCCTTGGTTAACATACTGACTTGGTTCCTGATCCATAATCTGACTGGCATTCTTGACAGTGCATACAGTACTCAGTGGCTTTGGTGTTTATTGTTACAGACCAGAAAGGCCAACTGGATAGTAAGTTTGCTGTTAAGTGGTAATGACAGGAATCCTTAAAGTATGCTCACAATAAAGGAAGATGTTTCTGTTCTAGATTAATGACACTTTCAGGTGCACTCTTCACTGCGAGATGAGGTGAAACTTGCCAGTACCATACAGACAGAATGCATCAAGCTAGGATAACCATCCAAGTTACTTGTAACTACAGAGCTCCGCGAGCCAGGTAAGGACAATTCCTCCAGAGGTACCTATAGGAAAATACTCAGGAAAAAAATACTTTCCTCCCTGAAGGTGACTCACTCCACCCAGTATGAAGCATAAGCCAAATGACAGCATTCAGTGTAACTCCAGCTGGCTATTATATATACCATGTGAGGGCTAATGCTTGCTGAAGATTAAGGCAGAATATACTCTCTGCCACTGATTTTCTCAGAGACCTCATAATACACAGCTCCTCCCCAGCTACACAGGCCTCTGAATTGACTGACTGAGCAACCAGGTCTTTGTTCTTTCAAAGAGGGAGTCATTCTGAGAGCAATTTCAAAATCATTCCCCAGCTACTGCATTTCTCACAGTATTTTCACATGCCTTAGCAATCTAGGTTAGATGTCTGTGACACAGTTTCCAACATACAGGAACTCAAATCCTCTGTGTTTGCAACCAAAAGAGAAGAGACACAATCTGGAGGAAAAGACTCACCATTCTGTGTAGGTTTACGCGAAAATTCATGTTGTCATCATGAAGAAAAGCGTTAGCATACTGATCCTGTTGAAAAGAGCAAGAAAAGGGAGGAGGTATGAACAAGCCCAACACTTTACAGTTGCCTCTCAAATCATGTGTTTCAGTGTAAAACTCCCAACATATAGCTATAAAGTTAAAAAGCCACCTGTCACTTCCTCTTTTCTCCACCTATACCTCCAGTCACACCAAAAGTAAACCCCTCCTGATCCCAGTTCCACTTTAACTAAAGCCTGAGCAACTTATTTTGCATTCTCTTCCTTGGTTCATTCAAACTCTGGACTGCACACACCTTGGTGTCAAGAGTTTAACAAGTGCTTCAGACACAAAATATGTGAGGAGGTCCTCCAGCACACCAGTTCCTGTGACTGTGTGGATGAAGGTTTAAACTGGCATTTTGATGGACTCATCATCATGCCAGAAGTTACAGCAGTACTAGCAGGTAGGTTTATGAGCTGTTCTACCCCTCAGGCAAAGCTCATTCCAAGATCACCTCTAAATTAAAGAAACTTCTCTAGATAATGCACAGCCAGGATGGGTAATAAATATATCCTCCCTTTAATACCAGAACCAAAGCATGTCCTTGTTATGTAGAAACAGAATTTATTATCTTGTGTTATCTATGCATTCACCTGAAGAACAAGTGCCAAAACCATTTAATTAGAAAAATTTGAAATGTAGATGATTAGCTTTCAGGCTGTACCCTGAAGAAACATTATTTTAGAATCCTTATACTGGCTGTCAATATCACTGCTTTTTATTCTTTCAGCATGAAAGGTCTTTTTGTGCAAGCAAAATGCAAATGCCACACAATCTCCATTCAGAACATGGGTCAGGCCATTAGTACATGCTTCCTATTAGACAGAACCACATTCAGCCAGGACTGCTGACATAGGCCTGTGAAACTGCTTTCTCACCCTACTACCACATTTGCTACTTATTTGTAGGGACCTACAACCACGTGGCTTTCTTTCAGACTTGTATCCTTCTTAGGCAAAAGAGATATAGCACAGCCACTGTTGCCATGCACAGTACAGAACTGAAAGCCATTAGCACATTACTCATCTAAAAGCCACACCACAAGGTCACTCAACAGCTAAGAGAGAAAAGGCTTAGGTTCACTCTATTCTCTCTTCATCCCTGGGAGTTAGCTAAACCCAAATAAGATGATTCAAATTTCAAGTCAATTTTAACAGTACTGCATCAGGTTTATTAGCAAAACGTTACGTGCCTGAGATCCTCATCACTCAGTACCCCTATGGAAATCGAGCTCCTGCTCCACAGGAGGCAGGGGATGTGCACAGAGATAGAGCCCTGTAACACACCATCTGCTGAGCAGCTTCACACAAGAAACCTACCTCTGCTATGCATGTCAGGATAATCAGGCACAGCTTGCCACTGTGCAGCCGGTGCTCATCTGCAAAGAAGAAAAACAAGTCCTCCATGAGCCACACAAGCCTAGCAATGCTGAAGAGCAAGATAGCTGTTGCAGCAAAAGAAAAGCTCAGCTTGGAGATTCTTCATACTCCTCCTTCCTCCATGCTAGCTAATAGTCTACTCTCATTAAGCATCGCTCTCCGGCCCAGCCACTAAATCCCACCCATTTGTCACCAGTCTGCACCAACACCAAAGCTCTGGACTTGAACCTCCAACAGCACTGTAGCTACCTGCTGGGCTTCGATCCTGTTCAGTTTTACTTTCACAGATATTCTAAATACTGGGGTTAGTCCTTGTCTTCCTATCACAGCAGTAACACACTGTTCCCTCTCTAAGACAAAATGGAAAGCAAAACATCACCTTTACTGTAGGTTATGAAACAAGCAGCAAAGCTTTAGTAGACACACAGCAAGGTGTAGCAGAATGACTCCTGACATCAGGCTCAAAGTTCCAAGTTTTACCCCAATACTGAGAGACATGACCTACTTTGCTCTGTGTCAAACCATGAAAGAAGGAAGTCTACAAAGTCTTAGCATTTTAAGCCAAAAGAGTTTCACCCTGATCATGTTCCACAACTTCTTATTCATCTCACGGTGTCAAGCAGCTTTTGCCCTGAATGGCAATTGGTGGGCTGAAAGACTCACAAATAGAGGGGGACTGAGGCAGAAGAATGCAATTTTTATTTGGACTATTTAAAACTCTTTTCACTCAATTTTAACCTTGAAAGTCAAAACCTCCGAAGGTATATACAGTCCTAGAGTAACTTAGGACAGAAGAAAGCTCCGGTTCAATCCTTGCACAAAGCAGGGGCAGGTAAGATCAGGCATGTATATGGCAATGCACAAAAACAGACAGAATGGGCTCAGACAGCTGTTCTGTCTAGTTTGACACCTCCTGTTTTCTGTTCTATGCTGCTGAGGGACACACATTTACTAACAAGGTGTGCCCTGAAGTGTGCTGGTTTCATCTTGATGCACTAAGTAAGATGAAGAGGAATTTTGGAATCGGAGAGTTAAAAGTCTCTCCTATCTTCTTACCTCATCTAAAATGTTTAAAGTTTTATACTCCAGCAAAGCAGGAGAAATGGCCTCAAATAACTTTGATACACAAGAGTCCTGTTATTTTCATATTGTAAGGCTTCTCTGTATATTTCTGTAAGTGCTGCTACCACTTCTCTCTCTGGGGATGGTGCTGTAAAGGCTCCTGTTTCACACCAAGTGCTCTGCCTTCCACCAATGCGTTGTGAACATCATGCCATTTCCAGCAGCTATGGGGCATCTATGCAAGCAGTTACTCGCACAGACATTTTGTACTTTCACAGCACCCTTCATTAAAGGTACAAAGCAGATCACATCCTACAGGGTGGTATATCAGTATGAACCCTGTTTCACAAATGGGGGGAAAAATGCAGAGGTTTTGTTTCTCCCAAGGCAGCTGCCTCTGACTGACACAAGAGAGGAAAACAAGAGGAGGATCTAGCAAACAAAATCAATTAAATTATGCTCTTTGAGACAGGACCAAAACAGCTATCTAGTCCTGGATGTTGAACAAATCAGTCTCCCCTGTAAGTGTTCCCACATGCCTCAAGACACATGGAGTAGACTAGAGTTATTCATTCTTCTTCTCTTCTTGCTACACTGGTGTCACATAGAACCATAGAATGGCTTACGCTGGAAAAGATCTTTAAGATCAAGGAGTCTTTATGTGCAAGCACTGCCAATTCACCACTAAACCATGTCCCTAAGTGCCACATCTACCTGCCTTCTAAATACCTTCAGGGACCGTGACTAGAGCACTTCCCTGGGCAGCCTGTTTCATGCTTGGCCTTACAGAAGAAAAAAACTAGGTAGGGCTCCAATTACAATCAAATTATAAGGACAGGAATATACCCACTAGAATTAATAAGCACTGGATTGGAAGGCACACTTCTTTTAAATGATGGATCAGTGGAGCTCAATTGCCACATACTACTACCATGGTGGGAAGGAGATTGGGTCTGTCAGTCACACAAATTTCAAATGTTATACAAGCTAGAACCAAAGTAAAGAAAGAAACCTCAACTACTGTCTCATAACGTAATAAACTCATCCCTCACTGGCTTGTTTAGTAAGGATTCCCCTCTATCAGATTTCACTCCATCTGAAACTAATCCAGCTGAGGCCCTGTGCAGACTTTCCATGTTACGGTGACTAAGTGCAGAAGTTAAATTGAAAAACGTAAAATTGTTCCATCAGAGACTTAGATCAGCAAGACGGACCCTGAGAAAAGCAAATGAGAATGATTAGAGAGCTAGTAAGCCCTCCTCACGAGTGCAATCTATTAGAAATGACTAAGCAAAGATTGATGTGGTTTAGTTCAAAAGACAAAAGCGAGAGGAAACATGAAAGCAGACTTCAAATACATAAGGGTTGACACAAAGAAGAAAGAAATAATTCATTCTCAATATCTATCTTGGAGAAGAACACTAGTAATTTATTTAAATCACAGCAAAGAATTTAGGAAGCACATGAAACTCTCTCACAACAAGGACAGTTAAACACTGGCATAGATACTCTGAAAATGATGTTCCACTATCAGTGTCTGCACCCAACCTGTTAGCAACACCTCTGAAAAAAGATACAGGTAAATCTGATTCTGCCTTAGTTTTCAGTAGTTTTGTAGTTTAATCCCAGATGGCAACTAAGTACCATGCAGCTGCTCACTCACTCCCAATGCTTCCCACCTTCTTCCAGTGGGGAGGAGAATGGGAAAGAAAAGTTAAACCGAGTGAGATAAGAAAACATTGACAAAATACAATAATAGTAATTATAAGCAGAGTGAGAGAGAGAGTAACAGAATCCAATAGAACTGAGCAATGCACAATACACTTGCTCACAGGCTGCTGACCCATACCCAGCCCATCCTGAACAGCAAGCAGCCCCTTCTGGATACCTCCCCCAGTTTAGACACTGGGCATGACACTCGTCAGTATGAAATATCCCTTTAGCCAGTTCAGGTCATGTATCCTGGCCATGCTCCCTCCCTGTTTTCTGTGCACTTCCTCACTGGCAGAGCATGAGCCACCGAGAAGTCCTTGACATACGGTAAGCACTGCTTAGCCAGAGCCAAAACACCAGCGTGTTATCAACATCATTCTCACACTGAACCCAAACTCACAGCACTGTACCAGCTGCTAAGAAGAAAACTAACTCTGTCACAGCAAAAATCAGGACAGGGATGCACTAGATATTTTCATTAAGTCCCTTTTGGTCCTAATTTTAATTATTCATTTTTTCCTCAACTAGCTTGCTTACTGAACAAGAACAGGACAGCCAAGTACAATTTCACTGCAAGCCAGTAGGCACAAGGAAACTCTCCTGCCTGCTCTCTTATTCAGTGCCAAGCATTCATGAAGTTCAGTAATTCATGTATCACAATCTCTGCAGCTATCGTCCTATTTTTGTTCAGTTTTTACGTCTAACTTAACAGCAAAAGTCGGTAATGGGCTGAAAAACGGTGCAAAGATCACCTGTTATGTTCACACCACAGTCTTGCCCATACAATCACTGGGCAAAACAGCACCCTTGAGTACCTTGAGCAGGAGATGAACCAATACTTCAACTCCAGCAAGCTGAAATTAACCCCCACAAAACTACAGGAGCAGCAAAAAGCACAGCATAGAAAGATATCTTCTCAAGCAAATTACTGCCAGTACAGTGTAAGTTGCTCCTGTCCTCTTTACAATCATAGAGCTCCCTGCTTAACCATCAAGTACCAAAAGACAAAGGAAATATCTCCTCCTAATGCTGAGCTTTGCCTCCTGGGCCAGCTTCTAAGTGTTCTTAAAAACACAGTTCTCTGGTGCATGACTTCCCCTCTCTGACAGATAGCTGGGAATCAGATATGCTCACACCTCCTGCATATGGACAGGTTTGGTTATTAGGTACTATCATTATTATTACATTCTTTTCATACTTGACATCCCTCCTGTCAGCATTACATCTCCCCCAGTCTCCTAACTCTTCATCTAGCACTAAAAATCACTTAATTTTCTCAAAAGGTGAAATCTTCATTCCTTTAAGGGGACTCCAGTTCACCTCTGTTTCTGAAGTTAGTAGACATATTCTTGTGCCCTCCTGACTTCCAAAAGCACTGTTTCCTGTATCCACAGACTTCATTTACCTTTTGTGTCCTGCATCACAATCGAGCTGTACTTCAAGAAGGTTATCAGCAAGTTGCTGGTTTGCACATCAGCATCCAAAGGCAGCTCTGCAGAGCTTATAACTGGAACAAAGCAGATAAGACATGTTTACTCTACACAAATACAAGAAATAACTATACAGAGAACAGAGACACAGACTCACAGATCTGGGGTAAGAACAGCTTACTTGCAGGACCACCTGACCTCCTCCTGCTCCTTCATGACCACCCAGAAAAGACTTGTACCACACCCTCAGAGATCATTTCTCCTGCTCCAAGCACAGGCTCTGGTTAAGAAGTGATATCCTTCTCTGTCCTGCCCCCACTCCTCCCCTAAGGGGTTTCAGCCTGCTGTTTTAGCCGTCATCAACATTCCCAACCCAGAGAACTGAAGATATTTGCACTGATATCCGATTAATTCTTGCAAGCAGCACGGATAACATGCACACCATTCTCATTCTGGAAAGAGACATGCCCAGCAAAGGCCCTTTGTTTCAGCAATTTTGGAATTTCAGTTCCAAAAGATCCACATCACTTCCATTCTTCCCTCCAACAGCAGTCTCTCTTCCAGAAGAACACGAGACATAGCATAATTATTGCATGACAAAAATGGTAGAAAAGGGAGGCAGAAAGAGCAGTTTTATAAAAATCAAGAAGCAAAAGCAGTCACAGCTTGTGCTAGATACATCACAATCCAGCAGGGAGTAGAAATGTACTTTCCATATCTGCAGTTCACTGGCATTTCTCTAGGACACCAGCTGTACTTTTGACACCTCAACAGTGGACATCATCTGCCTTAGACTTCACAAGAAGCTATGTTGATTCCTCAGCTAATTGCACAATATGCCTCCTGCTCACTCGCCATGTACTATCTGAAGCACCAAGTTTATGAGCTGTCAAACCTCCACCATGTGACTGAGCCACAATTTTACTGATGACTGAGCCCAAGCTGTCCTAAAGGGCCATTCTCAGCCTTCCCATTCAGAAAGCTTTACGAGAAATATTGAAAGGGAGGAAAAAGATAAGTGGGAAAAATGCAGCATGCATTTACCTGCAGATCCTGCCAGATAAATCTGGTATCAAAGATAAATTAGTACAGGCAAAAAAAAACCCCAAAACCAAAAACCCAAACAAAAACCTGATGAAGCTAGTCTAGAAGAACCTCAGTAAAGCACTTAATACAGTTCTCTACGAAAAATTGAAAGTGAAGCAGATAAGTGAGAACCAACAGATAAATTTAATGTACATCAAAGTTCTGGCAAAGGAGAAACAATTAGAGAAACTATAAGTCTGAGAAGAACTTACTACTTGAATTCCTCAGGTGACACTTTTCTTTTTAGAGAGTGACTTGGACACAACAAGCAATCGCTTGCTAGTGAATCTGCCAATGGCAGAAAGTTGGGATATGTAAATGCAGAGGAGTATCAGACTGCACACAAAAAATGGGCTAAAAACACAGACGGATAATAAATACAAGATGAAATTCAACAACACAAGCCATAAGGTCAGGAATTCAGGGATATTTTTCCATGGCAAGCTTAGAGCTCATCAGCTGCAAACCAAATACCATGATACACTATCAGATCACAAGATGACAAGCTCCCAACATGAAGTGCTCAAGAGCATGGTTATACAACATACCCAGAAATCCACTTCCAGCAGAGACAGGAACACTAATGCCCTGCACAAGGTGCTGGTGAGAGGTCTCAAACACTGTGTATAATTACACAGAAACCATGTCCAAAAAGGATGAACTTAAAACTTGGGCAAGTTTAGAGGAAGGCTATTAGGTAGATCAGAGAAGCAGAGCAGCCTTCTTGTGAGACAGCAAAATACACAGGCAAGTAACCCAATTTATGAAAAAGAGCAATCTGTGTTCCAAAGGAAGGTTAAGGGCATGATAAATGGGTATGAATGGACAGGAAACACAGGTTGCAAAGTTGAAGATTTCTAACCAAAGAACAAGATGCTGAAAGAGACTCCCAACAAGAATTATTGGGAAACAAATTGAGTCAGAGTTTGATAAATTTAAGGGATTCTATGATGATATGCTTGCAAGCACAAGGCACTAGATTCAAGGAGTTAAGGGGACATAACACTACTGTTCTGGCTGCCTAAGAACTCAAACTCACAGGTTTTCACATGCAGAAGGTTCTAGGTGGCTTGAATTTACAATTGTCAGAAGGTTCTCTCTCTTCTCAAACTATAAAGATAGCCTAAGACAGGGGTCCCCTTGCACTGGAAACAGATCTGCAGACCACCAGGATACACATTATAAGACCTGTATTATCTCAAAATTTTCCATTTATCCTCAGGAATGCTCAAGGCTTTTCTTACTCACAAGGAAAGAAAAAGGTATTTATGATGAGACTGGACTTGACAAGAAGCAAGGAATTCCTCACATCTGATAGTTGCATGGCTAAGCTGGGGGCTCTGAGGGGAAGAAATTTGATCCTGTATGCAACTATTTTGGTTCAAAGAAAAGTCTGTTTTAACATACAACACCTTCCACAATTCAAGGCTTGTATCTCATAACTCTGTAATGAGGCAAGTCAGTCTTATTTACCCCTGGAACCAAGGCAAGGGCAGGCACAGAAGGAAGAAGGGGACAAACCAACAGCAAAATGCAGAATTCTTTAAGCTGAGCACTGAGAGGCCCCGAGCACAGCAGAGGTTTTCATGGAGTTCAGGACTATACAATTACCTCGAATACAAAATTGTAGCCCTTGGAAACAACAGGTCAAATAGATCAATGTAACCTTGCTGTTTGAACCACATCAAATAAATCATAATGGGGCTTTTAGCTTCTAAAGGTTGCACATCCCCAAGCATGAGCTGGTTTAGTCCAGTCTTGAAGCTCTGGGGCTCCCAACACATTGCTAACATGCCAGGTCTGTTGGCAAAGTCTGTACAGTAAGACTGGAAGCATTTTCACTCCCAATATTATGAATAGCTCAAAGATTTTAGCTAAAGTCTGAAAAAATGTATTTATATCCCCAGTGGGTCCTTCTGGAGCTGTTACAATGAACGTACTGAATGAATATTTAACAACAGTAAGCAAACTGACATTTAGATAACTATGGTGACAGGCACACTTGATTTACATATTATGGATCAACAGTTTCTAGCAAAAGTCTCATTTGAAAAAAAAGAAGAAATCACTCTGAAGAACACATCACTGCTCATCCTGGTTCATGCTACAGACCCTGATTTTTTTAACACACATCTTGAGACTTTACAAGGTCTTAATTCACACTATAGGCTAACAGCCAGAGAAATTTCAAACCAGAATACGAACTCATTTTCAATCCCAGTCAGCATAAAAGAAAAGCGTATGAAACCCATAGATGGATTTCTACATGTTACTGTAACTTGAAAACAGCCACACATTTTTTTTTAGATGCAGGAAAAAGAAAGCAATCTTTTCATTCCACAGCCAAAAAGCCTCTTGCTAACTTGCAGCCATAGGCAAATTTTGCAGCTGAGTTGCAAGACCTTAGAAAATGAGGAAAATTCTGACATATCTTGAAAATAACAGCAATACTAATGCACCAAACTAAACCAAGGGATGCAAAAAAAAAAACCACCTATCACTGAGAGTAAGGATCAGCAAGGCGACAGCAAATAAAGAATGCTTCCAGATGTAATTGCTGCACATTAGGATCAGCTTTTCTTAAATTTAGCAACATTACAAGCAGCAAGAAGCCTCGAACTTCACAAGATCATTGTCTCTGCTGAGAGCACAAATGGAAGTTTTGTTTTGATTTTGCTTTGTGTTTTGGTAAATTAAAAAAAGAAAAAAGAGAGTGCAAGCAAGCTGTATCGATGTAGGTAAGCACAAACCCTGTCAGTTGTATAATACGGTGTGTGGGTGGATACATTTGCAATGAACACGTTGAACAGAAGCCCACAAAATGCCTGTCCCTCCACAGCTTCTGTTATATGCACACAGAGACTTCAGACATAGGGGACTTTTTATCTGAAGCTTTTGTTAACCATGGTAACCAGATAGAATTCATCCACAAGGAGGATCATCCATAACTAGGGTATCAAATGACCTGAATAGCTGGCACAACTGAGTAACTCAGACTGCTTTTCCCCAGAAATATTTCCAAACTCTGCTCTATTCAAACCAACTCTGTTCCTTCATTAAACAACGCTTTCTTCAGCTCCAGAGGATGCCATTAAACTACTTGACAACAGTCATTTCACTTCTTCTCTTAAACTAGGCTATATCTATCCATACCTTTACCTGAAAGGGTTTTATTTTAAATTATTTCAAAGCATGTTTATGTGGACACATAACATTTCATTTAGAACAAAGATCTCAGGGTAAGCAGTCCATTACAAAGCCTAAAAGAGAAAAGGCAGTGAGAGGGAGGAATATTTCCACACCCAGATTGGATTCAAATCCCAATTAATTCAAATCTGAGGGCAAGTGCATTAATGACAAGCAGGAATCCACTGCAATTCTCCATAAATCTGTTCCAATGACAAATAATCCCAGGCAAAGGACCTGACACTAGAAATATTCATAAGTAAAAGCCTATCCAGAATAATTAATGGGCTGGGTGTATCTTCATGCAGATGTTGGGAGAGTACTGCGTTCAGAAGAAATATAAGCATAATTTCAGGAGCAATATACAAGGCAAAATAGAAATATGTTTGAGTCAAACCATCTTGCTCATGTTCAGTAAGGTAAGTCACTCCAGGAGGAGGCTACCAAGTTACTTCTACTCCAGACAGATCTCATTAATTGCCACTTTGAAAAAATGCTTTGCTAGTACTTTTACAGTTAATCATTTTTTCCCCCAGGAGATCATTATATTTCTTACCATCAGAAGAAGGTGGGGTGGTTCCAAGCGGAGTGACAGGTGTCATTGGAATTGGGCTTGTTGGTGTTGTCATCAGGCCCATTTCAGGATGGCTCTAACAGAAAACACAAATGCCCAAACATGCACAAGTCAATAGCTTCCTTAGGCACTAGACACACACATCTCTACTTCTACAGCTCCATGTTCTCCCACAATGGACATGACTAATGAAGTCCCAAGAAACTTCAGCCTCTCATTCAAATAGCCAGGCCATGCCTCCTGACCTTGAACATCTAACAAATAAACTGTACATCAATTTCTTTACTCCACAAAACATGAAAACACATCAGGAAGTGGTGGCTATCCCCAGCAGACAGAAAACATGCTCTTCCCAGTGCAGAATGGGAGAAGATTTGCAGAAGCCTACACAGTTCATAGCTTCTAAATCCCCCAAAAACAATCCAAGGATGTGCACCTGAAGTCTTCGGCCAAGATCCTTTCGCATCTCTTTCTAAAAGCAAATTCTCCTCACTCCTGCCCCCCACTTGTTCACAGTCAAAGATGATAGCAATTTATTACTTCCCTGTCTCACTATAAAGCCCAGGCACTGCAGGAAAAGAATGCATAACATAAATAACACTATCATTATCGATCCTCTCAGCTTCCATCAGTCAGTTACTCTCCCATTTCATCTTTGCTAATAGTTGCCTGCCTAATTACTGCTTTGACTTGACTCTTTGCAGGCTTCCAGATCTATCCACACTGGTGAGAGTGTAGGCAATCTGCCATGCTATTTTTGAGTCTGGCTGCCAAGCAAAGTGTCCATTTCATAGGGCAAGTTTTACATAAATGTATCATCTGCCTTTAATATATCATCACAATTTCAAAATAAAAGAAAGAGACAGAGCTGCTGATTTATGTTAGCTCCACAGGATTTTTCCAGAATTGGATATCCTCCACATCACCTTTGAATATCTCATTTTATGAGCAACTATAAATACATGTATTTTATGAGAAGCACAGATACACATACTACAACCCAAAGACAATTTTAAATCACTGCAAGTAGAGACTTAAACTTTAAAATCCAATTTTTCATTGCAAGTCTTACATAAGCCAGGTTTAGGTATGCTTCTGTAGATCTTGGTCTGGGGTTTACCTTCCTTCCCCCGAACAGTACCAGCAGTTGAGAGACAAGACTGCCACCCAGCAGCAAAACTGAGCATCCACACTGGTGAGCATACTGAGACCTTAACACTTCAGACATCCACACAACTCAATCCCTGCTCTTCCCGTGTACCACACAGCAGCAGGGAGCCACTCAAGCAGTGCCAAGCAATGGACACCAACTTAGGCAAGAGTATTCATCAGTTTTTATGAGGTTCTTTCAGCATGACATGACCTACCTTGCCCTCTCTTAAATGAAGAACATCAGGCCTCCTCTTCAATTAAAGCCATTAATCAGTGGCTGCTTCAGCTATCACTTTCACAGGTAACTAGCTTATCCTTTTATTTTTAAGAGCTTTTACTCAAGCTGCTCTTTTTCTGTACTACTCTTTTCCCTGCCAAAGGCCTCTCTTCCCTCAGGTATATCTCGACCACAGAAAGGCTTGAGATGGTACTACACAGAACTGAAAGAGCAGAAATCTGTCACAAGTGATAGGAATGAATAACCTGGGAAAAGACAGGCAGGGAACTTCAGCAAATTAACCATCTGTGAAACAGAAGCTTTCTTCAGAGGCAGTAGATCTGCTTATCAGACCTCTTCCATCACCATTAGTGTCAAGAGTCCCCAGAGGTCTCCTCTGTCATTCCAAGGGTCTAACCTGTGATGTATGGCTGCACTCTGAGGACCTGAAATAACTGGGGAAAGGTGTTAACTGTTTTGCAGATGTTTTTTCTCAGAGATTATCAGAATTACCTACAAACCAAAATTAAAAGCCTAAACCTAAAGGTTTTCCTAAACACAACAGGTTACCCTTTCAGCCAGCCACAGGACGATCACTAGCTCAGAAAGGCTCATCAACTGCATCCCAGCAATAATCACCTTTGCAAATTCACACAGGGTTTAGAAAAGCATCCAGAGGTCTGTGATCAGAGGTATGGAGCAGCCCACTGCTGTTCAGAAGGCTGCCATGACTGTTTCTCCATCATAAGCAGCACAAGGACAAGTGCTATGCTCCAGCAACAGGATCCCAAGCAAAAGGGGTTAGGCTCTCCACGGAAGTTTGAGCACTAAAGAGTATTTGATACAACAGTTGTCACATGTCAATTAGTCCCTAAGTGAACAATACCCAAACAGACAACAACATGTAGTCTGTGCACACCCATACAGGACAATTCATCCAGTTCTGGAGCAGGATCAGCCTCTTTC
>NW_008673160.1:40642-41487 GCF_000695815.1 Acanthisitta chloris
CTGCTCTATGCTGCAATCTTATCCCTACCAGTTCACTCCATCCTCCCCTTAGCACAGTATCAATAGGGCACAGAAGGCACTCCACGCAACCGTTTCTATTCAGTGGGAAAAATTAATCATTCCAACATATATTGAGACCTCAAAACTACTCATTTTCTGTCAAGGCAGGAAGCACTTCCTGAAGTGCTTCCCAAGCCCTGTCCTGCTTTGCTGCAATCTTATCCCTACCAGTTCACTCCATCCTCCCCTTAGCACAGTATCAATAGGGCACAGAAGGCACTCCACGCAACCGTTTCTATTCAGTGGGAAAAATTAATCATTCCAACATATATTGAGACCTCAAAACTACTCATTTTCTGTCAAGGCAGGAAGCACTTCCTGAAGTGCTTCCCAAGCCCTGTCCTGCTTCTGATCTTTCATGTTGATCCTATGCCAGGTACACGGGGGGAAAAGAAGAAAACATCTTTTCACCAATTCTGTTTCTCCAAGGGAATTGACTCTAATTTCAAATACATCCACCACAAAGAAATAGGGAAACACTCCACTGAAACTCACTTGTGCCAGAACTGTGATGAAATTCCGGTTTAAGTGAACAGCTTCATAGAGGGCCAGGAGGATTGCTTCATTCGTTCTGTGGAAGGGATACAGACAAAAGCACAGTTAGTGATCAGAATACTAGGAGCAAAGCTTTTCAGAAACATGGCCTATCTGAAGAAAAACAAAACCAAACAACTTTTTTTAACTATAGAAAAATCTGCCTCTGCAATCTGGTTGTTCTTCCCATTATTAGCAGTACTTACCAATCCATAAAAATAGCTATTTTTAGAGCTCAATTAGTCTTTGTT
>NW_008673160.1:41524-42833 GCF_000695815.1 Acanthisitta chloris
CCCTTTAAAGTCCTTTCTTTTAAAGGCAGAGTGCTCCTACAGACACCAAACCCCCTCATACTTATCATTTGCCCCCCTGATTTAGAAAACATTTTGGTGGGGACAAGAGTGCATGAATCATCACTTCCCATGTGCCACCTCTGATGTGCCTATTATGTTATAAATCCCTCAAAAACCACTGGGGTTTTTTATAGATTTCATTTCAAGCAAATCAGCTGTGGCTCCTCCTGCAGCACTGTTCTCACTGAAGGGAGTATGCCCAGTTTGCAGGGGTCTGGTACCATTTTAGCTACAGGAGGACCTGCCCCTCTATTTTGCTTTGCAACATTAGAACAGCTCTGTGACAAAGCAGATCATTCTGGCCAGTTCATTGTGTAACTAACATCTGTGCACTTACTGGACTGAGATCTTCTCATCAGCGTCTGCTATGAACATGCTGCCCACCTATGGAAAGAGAGAGCATTGCATAGCAGGAATTTGGGAAAGCTATCAGACAGCAAAACACATGGATACAAACACATTTTATTTTGCTGTACTGTCACTGACCAATGCTCCACCTGTCAAATCACAAAATAAGGGGAAAAAAAAGGAAAAAAAAAAAACCTCCAACATGGATTAGTCTGCCATTCTGTAAGAGGACAACAGAGATCATTTCCTATCTGCTTGCCCCAGAGTGGCTTTACCCAAGTCATTCCTGACAGACAGCTGTCAACGCTGAACTATCCTTACTTACAGGAAAGGCTCCTGTCAGTTAGATCTGAGTACAATTAAATCTCAGACTAAAGCAAAGGCAAACTGAATAAGGGGAGCAGTGGATACTCTGGAAGGAAGAAATTCACAACTGCCCTTAAAGGGTACCCCTTCAAAAATGCACAGTGCCCCCTGCAGAATCCAAGATTACTCCATAGCTACAGTGGAGGCTTGAGAAGCAAGACAGTAAAGAAACAGAAACTCCAAAGCTAGTGAGAGACCAGACTGTGCCACTGTTTTAGGCCACATCACCAGAGCAGCAACTTGCTTCAAAAAAATAAGTAGCTGTTTAAAAGTGATTAAGAAGTTTTTAAAAATTAAGAGGTTTTTTAAAAGGTGATTTCCAAAATAAAGTCAACCAGAATGAAGAAGATGCAAGTAAGCATTTCAATTATCAACACCAGAATAAAGATCATCCTTTGAAAGAGCTTTCCCAGCCAGACAACAACATGCTCCTCAGAATACAGCTATTTTAGTTTTATTTGGTTTGGATTCATTCAATTCATCTCTGCCTCCAGAACCCACATCTCAAGCTCACAGTTTTCAGAAACACCTTCCT
>NW_008673160.1:42855-62902 GCF_000695815.1 Acanthisitta chloris
AAAAATACTGCTTCCTTGCTTACCATATTAGTTAAGGCTGAGAAAAAGCCAGTCTGGTGCTCCTCTTCCTTGTCTTTGTATTGCCTGAACAAAAAGACAATAAGGATGAAGATTCAGGGTTAGAAACGGAATTAGGGTTATTCTACCTGAATCCCTATGAGATGGTCTTATCTGATAAAGATACAGGATGGAGGAAGCTTCAACACTCAAGTCCTTTTCAAGAACTCTCAAAAGAAGATGCAAAGGGCATTAAAATATTTGTACATTGTGTAGAGTTGAAGTTGGGCTGTTGAAAGATGTGAAACCTGAACAATGCTTCTGCTGCTACAGAGGATACATGCTGTTTGGGCTGATGCTGAAGGAAAGGGATCAAGTGACTTAGGGAATTTTGTCCTGCACTGGAAAACCAGTTATAAACCACAGCAACACACAGAGTCAGTAACCAGAGAACAGTTTCATTTCAGTTTTCATCTGCTACAGACCAAATCAGAGTTGGTCACCCTACAGCCAGCAGAAACCATGAGGACCATTATGGCTCATAGCCTGGTCTTGCCTGATTCCACGTTCCTGGAGCAAGTGAAGAAACTGGAACTGGAGTAAGTGAAGTCAACAAATAGGTTGGGCACCTCAGACTTAAGATATGTTGATTCATTTGGCATTCAAACAGACTAGCAAAGCTCCCACAGCCATTTATTTTGTCTGTCATAAAGGAATCTGATCACACACAAAGCAACATGCAAAGAAAGCAATTCTATATTCTTGGGAAAGGGCAAAAGAAAGTGCTAAGCAAAACAGGCCACGGTCTGAGAGAGCATTTGTCAGAATGAACAAAGTTGGGTGGGTAAGCTTTTTTCTGCTTTAGTCTCAACATTTACTCTATTAAATACATCTACATGATGTGCTGATCTTGCAAGTCACCTGCATAGCTACAAAAACAGACTTTCAAATGCATTAAAACATTTTTCTGGATATATAGATAATCCTACTGCACACCAAAAAATATTATTGTGTTGCTCAGGTGAAACTGTTGTAAGCTTCCACATTTTTCTGAAGCACTTTCCTCTTAGGAAAACTTCAATGTTTTGTGCTGTTGCATGTGAAGCAGAGATTGGGAACACGCTACCCCTACTGCTGACTTTCTGGCTCTTTCTTCAGTAGCAGTTATTGCTTTCCACCTTTTGGAAGAGCATACATCCCCTAATCATCACTGATCTGGCACGTGGACAAGTCCTGGATACACTTGTTTGTTTTAGATAGTATTTCAGTTAAATCAATTTTGTAACAGGGAAGTTCTCAGCAAATCATTAACCTTTCAACTGGGACTAAGATTTTATGCAAGGTGCATACAGAGGTAAAATCCACGCTAGTAAAAACATACAATAGATATTTTCTCCTACAGCAAGATCTCTCCTGAAGCACATCAGCCCAGCTGGTAGAGATGCGTTTATGCTTGCAAAGCTCCTCAAAGCTCAAGACTATTCCCTGCCTCTCCAAGTGCATCAAGGCTGTTAGGTGATTAAATAAGTACTTTAACACAAAAAAAGAGTTAGTGAAAATGTACAGCAACTATCATATGTTAAAAACCAAGACACAATAAGGTTTTACCTGTTATATTCCGATAAAGCCTGGGCAATTACAAGACCCATTCCCTGAAAAATAAAGCATTAAAAAACCTTCACATTACAAATCCCAAGGGAGGAAATCACACACTGAACACACACAGCAATGCTGTCCCCCACCCCGATAACCTAGCACGCTACGAAGAACTTACTTGGAAGGTGTTTGAACTATTAAGACAAGTTTTGATACAACAAAATTATAATCCAAAAACTAAGACAACAAAATTTAAAAGTTATATAAGTTAAACTGAGACCATTTACTCTCCTTGGGCATCCAGACAGAGCTTACTCACTCAAGAAGCCTCAATAAAATGCCCAGAACTTCAGAAGGAAGCTGCTGTCAGAGGAAAGACACCCAAAAACTCAAAACATGAGCCATGAACATAGTAACTTTTGACTTCTTGCAAACAGAGTCTGCCGTTCCACAGTTACTCAGCATCCCTTCTGTCAAGCCAATTTAATTAACTCAGAATAACAGTTACCACGCTTTAGTTAGCACAGAGCTTGCTTTTTACTTGAAGAACAACTTCCAAGTCCAGACCTCCCATAGCTCATTGTGCTGTCACCTTTTGTCCAGGCCTGGATACAAAACTTAAGACTGTGGCTACAACACAAAATAGGTTGCAGGACTCAACTCAGTTACAAGCTTCCACTAAGCTACAAGAATTGACTTGTGGACTGGTAAAACCAGGTTACACGGCATTGAAAATCAGATCTTTTTTGGCATAAGCCATCCTGTGCCTCTTTGGCACGAGACAGCAAATAGTGTATAGCTCATAAATGTACAACAGATGAACTTTAGCATGCCCCTTGCTACCTAGCTTTTTAACCACCCTCACCATTTAACTGGTGGTCAAACTTTCCAAATCATGAGCTGCCACACCTATTGCAAGAGCACAGTTAGGGCTGAACAACCACTGTACTGGTGTTCCTTCCAGGAGCACTGTTCCTAGACCTGCTCTCTACCACACACCATGCCTGCACTCATTACACTACCACCACATGTGAAATAGCATCCCCAACAGGACAGAGGAAACCAGTCAAGTACTCACATTGAGTGTAGCCTCATCATCCACGATGGAGAGCTTCACAATGTAGGGATTCACTGACTGCTCAGGGTGGGGGGAGAAGGAAGGAAGAAAACTGGGTTTAAGTTCAGCCTTCAGCGAAAAAAACCATTATTATCTTCCCAAGTTTACCCAACCACCTGGGAAGAATCTCTCTCCTGTCCCATAAAGCAGAATACACACAAACAAACAGAAGCCACAACATATGCTAAGACTGCTGTGCCTGGGACACCTTCTCTTCACTGGCTCAGCCAGGCAGTCTCCTGATTTTATTGAGAGGGAGTTTCTGCTCCTCCACAAGCTCATCTGTCAGTCCTGAAAGTGGAACAGCTGTCCTGCAAGTCTGTTATCTGTGACACACACACACTGCTATGCAGTAGGAATAGGCAGTGAAGCTGGGACAAAACATTAGCATTCTGCTATCTCCCTTCTGCAACACCTTGCCAAGACTGCTTAAAGGAAGGAGGATCCAGGAAGGCGTGACAATGTTATACACTCATCTGCTGCTGGGTTAGAGATCAACACTTTATTTACACCGCTGAGATCTGGAAGTCTCCGGACAACATAAACTCCTTGACCTTAGCTGAACAAAGCACACAGGCTCCATCTATAAAAATAAATGCTAATAATTTAAGAAGCATTTTAGATTAGCAATGCACGTTTGTTTTTCCTGGTTTTCCTGTGTGTCAGCGCAAGACTAAGAAAGTTGATTTCAACTCAAGACAGAAAAGTCTCATTCTATGGAGTAAGCCCAAAGTGGATGGGAAGAATAAAACATATATTGTGCTCCAGTAGCAGCCCTACAAGTTATACAGTTATCTGAGATTTGCCCACAGCGTGACAGCAAGTTAAAAATAAGGCTGATCAGAAAACATCACTCTCAACTACTCAGTTTTTTGGGAGGATCAGGCTTTTTTTTTTTGATCAGAAAAGAAACTCATTAGAACAGTCCAAAGCTTAGCCAGCCTGTCAGCTGCCTCCAGCAGCACACAGCCCTGTTTCTGTCTCAGAAAAAGACAGAAGACTCACACAGAACACAACTGGGCACAAACCACACAGAGAGATTTCCTTGAGGCTGGAGTAGAGGCTCCTACTGAGCAGCAATATATGGTTGTCTCTGTACAACCATGCTCCCCTTCAGAAATTAAACTGTCAGTGGAGTAGAAGCAAACTTCACAAATCCATAATTAAATTAAAATCCATCCTTATAAAGATAATTTATGTATTTAATTTTGCTAATTTCAGTCATTCAATGGGAAGAAACTCCCTACACCACAGCTCCCACACAGAAGAGACCAGTGATTCATGACCAGGGAAAGTGATGAGGCTTTCCAGGCAATGGGCAGCTGGCTATGCTGGATTATAGGCTGCAGGGTTAGCCAAATTCCAGATGTGGGAATAAGCAAACTACATTACCAATGCCACCAGGCTGCCCTGAGACCTGGTCATACACACCATCCCATCACAGACAGGGAGGGAGTCTCTAATTCCTTTCAGTGTGCAAGTCTGTACCAGTGTGATGGGAACCCTTCCTGTGTTGCCCACAGGATGTGCAGTTTGCTCCTGCCCCTCCTTGAGAGCCCATAGCTCCAGTCACTGTCTATGAGCACTGCTCTGCACATCTATGATGAACATCAGCAACCTGCAACTTGTACAAGCACCCCCAAAACTACCCCATACTCCCTGCCTGCTTCCCTGTTCTAATCCTGCTGCTTCAGAGGTCAGTTCCCCTCGCACCAGGAATCACAGCAGGGGTTTGTAGAGGCTATTATGCCTGTCACTCCACAACATGCAGACATGCAACAGTCTTGAAAAAAGGTTAATAAGCATTTTGAAAGCTTCAAATTCTGTCAATGAAGCAGTTATACAAATTTAGAAATAGCTTCTGCATCCACCTGCCTCCAGAAAGAGCTCAAAAATTCTTCTGAGCTCTTCAGAGAACACAGATTTTTCCTATCACTGCCATCAGGTAACAAACACAAAAATAACAATGCCATCTTGTCAGTGGTGAGGCACAGACTGGAAACTGGGAATACTCAAGATGTCCTCCATGAACTATCCACCATCAGGTGCCAACAATCTCAGAAATGAAGGTGGAAGCTGCAGGGGGATCATTACCAGGTAAATTTTAAAGCAGTCCCCATGTGAGACATGCCATGCAAAGTGAAGCACACTTCAGTGAAGCACAGAGGTCTGGCAGAGGGATGCTCCTCCAAGCCCCTAAATAAATCTCCACTTCCAATAGAAAGTAAATTTTTTTTTGGTAGGTAAAAAAAAAGCAGGAAAATAATCCAAGCCAACCATGTATAATCATTAGGTGCTTAACTTATCTTCACATTCATAACACAAATAAGGGCCAGAGTCCATGACCACCCCTCGCAAGACTCTTCCCCAAGCACTCAGTAGAGATGATTCAGTAGATTTGCTGCCAGCCCTGATGAGGCCATCTCGTCTGCAAGCAGGTCACTCTGCAGGGAACTGGAGCTTGAATAATTACTCTATTTGTTGATGAGATTCATTTAAAATAATTCAAGTTCTATGAGAATTTTTTATTTTATGAAAAAAAATAAAATACATGAACTTTCTGACTCTCCAATGTTCTAAGTGTCTCTTCAGCACCTGTAGCTGTCTGTATCAATGAGAGACACATGCATAAAACCAGACATGAAGGGCTGTTGGATACACTGTATGCCAACAGACAAGCACACAAAGGGAAAACTCCACATTTTAACTAACTTCCTTCAGCTGTGCCTAGCAAAAGAAACTCTGCAATTCTAGCAGGTTGAACATGAGGCAAACTTCCACCTAGATATTATCAAAGAATAACTATTTAAAAGTTACTAAATAATTTTATGTTTTAACTTGCTATTCTATCAGCCATCCCTTAAAACAATGGGAAAGTGATCAAATAAATACTTTTCCTCACAGTATTTTCCCTCTTTGACAGCCTTTTGTGTATATTTAGTTTCACCAATTTCCTGATATAGTCAACTAGTTAGTTACTGGTTTATGTTTCTCTCACATAGAATCAAGGTAAAAATATTTTCTCTGAAATCAGGACTAGGATTTTAAAAAAACCAACATAAAATATAGCTGAAGGCTTCGATAAGTATACAGTTGGAACAACTTTTGAGAATTACTAGGTTTTTTTGGTAGGTAAAAAAAAGCAGGAAAAAAATCCAAGCTAACCATGTATAATCATTAGGTGCTTAACTTATCTTCACATTTGTAACACAAATGAGGGCCAGAGTCCATGACCACCCCTCGAATGTCCAATAAAGGACATTCCTTTAAAGGTTTCATGTAACGACATGTAAATCATTTTTACTCCTAGAGCAGGTGTTAATGAGCAAGCTAATATCTCAGCTACACCAGTAATGAAAACATGGACAGACACTGTTCAGGGAATCTGAGAGAAGACTACAAAATTCACATCCCAAAAATATAAAAGAATATCCTAATGCAAAATGCACTGGTATTCATACTAAAGAGAGACATGGGATCATAGACAACTAATGAATTTTCAGCCTTATTAGATTTTCTTAAGCAGCTGGAAACAGAACTTAGCAACCAATGAAGTTCAGACCAAAAGAAAACCTTTCAGCTGCAGCACAGTTAACTACAAAGAGAACTCCAAAGCATTTGAGGCACCAAAGTGTGCTACAATATACTGACAACCAGGCAACCACCAAACTGACTCTAAGGACCAAAGAACAGCAAATGAAAGCAGCTGCTCTACTTAAGGACAAAGATTATGGCCGCATTACTAAAGGCTTTGCTTGTAGCACTGCTACAAAGGGCAACGTTGGGCAGTTGTCACACAAAAACCATTCAGCCATGCCAGATGAACTGCCCAAGCTGAAATTCCCCTTGCTACACATCTGCTTCAGTTGGATTGTACTATTTAAACATCAGCACGATTTCTTTTGGGTGCCCAGTTTCAAGACATCTAGGACAATGTCCTCCAAAGCATTTGACCCCACCCAATACTCCACAGAAAGCAACTGCAAAGAGTAGAGTGCAAGTCTCATGCACTCACAGCATTCTACCTTGCTAAGGGTATAAACTCTAGTCCACAGGGATCCATACCTCAAGGATGGGACTACACAGCTCTCCACAATTTGATCTGAATGTTGCAATGAGACCTCTGGTTTCTCCAGTCTGCCCTCATCAGTAACCTTACTCATATAATTCCCAACATTTTTCCCTCATAGCCATATACTGAAATGATACTCCATGCTCCTGTTTCATGCTACCACAGCACAGATTGCTGGACAGAATCTGCAGTTCATAATTCTGACAACCTTGACAAGAATGAGAAATTGACAGGGATTACTCTGACACGAAGTCTAGCTCCTGTCTTTGCATATCTCTAGGTCTATTCATAATCCAAAACAAGATCTATTATGAAACCAAGTAGGTTTTGGAGCCTGCTCCCTCCTGGTATTTCTGTTGAAGAGGGGGTATTCCAGAACTTCTGCATTTGTTACCAAAGGGTATTAAGATATTCCTACTTGTGAAAAAGCAAAAGATTGATCATTAAAGCATCATGCCTCATGCAAAGAAAGGCCAACATTAGGTGTTTTCTGACATTTGAAATGTTTCTTTTTCAATGTGATGAATAGCAGAAAAAAAATGGGAATGCACCACAAAGTAGTACAACCAGTTTAGAAGGAAGATGAATAAAGTTTCTCAAAGAGGAATCCATCAAAGAGACAGACTTCTCTCGGAAATACTAGCTGTAATGTTTCAGTTCGTTCTTTGGTCACAGCTCCACCATCTCTTCTGGGGATCTGTGCTCTTTCAGTCTGCTAGTCAGGTTCTGAATCACAAATTCAGTCTGAAGCCCAAGATGACTGACAGCTCATTTTGCTTTGGAGACTATGTATAAATGCACACACACACACAGAGCCAAAGATGCAGGTTTGGCACAACAGTAGCTCTTCCAAAAGGACCTCCCTTAGAATGCTTCCACCAAGGAAATGCAAATCCCCTTCTTTCATGCTGGCACAAAACGAGCTGCAGGAATACCATACATATTTGACTCTACACATACATCAGAGACAGACAGAGTGAGTACAACAGGACTGCCTTGCAAAGCTGCTGCAGCTCCATGGTGATGCCCTGATAAACATTACTGTGTGTACTGCTAATAACTGCACTGTGTGCTGCCTTAATAACACAGAGGTCAGGCTAAAGTGATGAAGTAGAGAGAAGAGATGTTTCTATTACCCAGAACACCTACCTCATACTTTCTGTAGTTGACCAGCAAGGCCAGAAGGACAACAGCATCATAGCCATGTTCCCTGCGACTAAGCGGGCTGGACAGGATCTGGAAAACAAAAAAAATAAAATCACACTGCTCTGTTCAGGCTTCAGGAAGCTTGCAGTGACACCCAGATGGTGCATAGCCATGAAAATTATGTGCAAGAGTAAACTATGTCCTAGGTGAAAGAGGATATTTAAGGTCAAGGGAGTGTCAGTGCTTCCAGGAAGTTCTACATGCAGAAAACTTTATTTATCACAGAAAGGATGCACATAGACTTTCTGGGCATAAAAGGCAAATATATTTCTCAGCACTTGACAGCGTCTCAGTGCATCACCAACATTACCTGTGCAAGTTTTCTGAGTTTTCCCAAGCTCAGTTCCACTTCTAAAAACTGTAACTTATCAAAGAGCAGAAAAAAACCCTTAATATATCTAGACTGCCTTTTGAAAAAAAGCTTCTCCAATACAGGAACTCTCTGTGAAATCAGACCAGAAATTTGCTCAGCTTCTATCTGTGCAGAATTGTGAAAATACACAAGTGAGAATACTTTAATTACTCAGTAGTGATTAAAACAGTCGGACTAGAGTAAGGAGGAGACAGCATTAAAGAATAAATATATATGACTGAGCTATGAATGGAAGCAACAACAGTGCCAGTGAGCTATGCTGCACTGAAAAAGCTGAAAAGCACATATATCAATGAAAGCACTCTATGACAGAAGAGCCCCAGCGGTAGAAGAAAGAACCCTTACCTGTAAAATAGCTTCAAATATGCTGTTAATCATCACATACTCCAGGATGGTGTTCTGGCTAATGTTATCCGTCACCTGAGTACAAACACAAGTTTTAAAATCTCACCCAAAGCCTCCACTGGTGCTGTAGCTGCCTCTGGCACAGACTGGGAACAGAAGAGTTCTGCTCCCAGATGGACATGTTTATCCAGCATCTCACACTTAGTCAGCAAGTCGAGGTGTGCCTAGCAGTAGAGCTAGACACAAAGTAAAAGCAATCTGTCCTGCCTCCCACCCCTCTCTCTGGCAAGAAGCAGGACCCACATAATAAGAGCTCTCCCTTTTCTCCACACATTGGCATTTTACACAGCTGCATGACAACAGCCATCAGCTGCTCCAGGCTCTGCACAGGAGGCAGAGAATGAAAGACAGCGAGCATATGCTTCACTGAGAACTCTCCCAACATTAAGAGGGCAGTGAAGACCTCCCTCACACTCAATTATCTCTTATCACAGACAAAATAGTTCAGAGTTGACCATCTCCAAGAGCTGATGAGCGGCCATTTATTACAACTTCCTCATTCTTCATATCCTCACCACTCCTGTCTACGCCACACTTCGTATCTTTCCTCAATCCCTCTCCCTTTCCACTTATCTGAGACTTCTGAAATATCTTTTACCCTAAAAAAACAAACACCTGTGAATCCAACTGACAGTTCCTCCTGTCTCTCCTATTTTGCCCCTGTTGGCATCTACCTTATGGGGTAATAAAGAGTCTGCTAGTCTGTATTGCCATTTCAACTAGAGCCACGATGTATATTCTGGACTGATCCTTGTTCTCATTGACAAGTTCTGTCCCCCTCTTAAGCTTCACCCTGCAGCTTTCGGCTCAAGTTTTGAGACACTTCCATCCCTCAAGGTGTGGCTCATATAAGCCTTTAAGCTATTACCCAGTTGGTATTTCTTTACCGTCACCAAGCAGAGAAGCAGCTTCAGACACAAACTTTTGAGGCTTTCAGAACCTTCTGCACAGAGGAGCGAGTCCAAGCTCTCCATCAGATTCTGCAGAACAACAGCCACATTATTTAAAGGTAGTATTTTAAATTATTTGAAAAGTTTGTTGTAAAAAGCTTTAGGAAATTCAAATACAAGAGCACCAGTATAAAGTCATGTTCTTCCAGAATTAATAACTGAGCCATTACTACTGCTACACAGTAGTATTCTGTTTTACTTGTAGGAATAATGAGGGGGTTTTTTTGTAAGCAGCACACCTACAATTAACAGAACACATACAAGTTATGATTCAAAATAGATACTATATAGCTGTTTGACAGATATTCATAACTAATAGTTTTCCACATACTAAGTTACAGGTAATACAGTTATTCTTAATGGAAAAATGCAGTTCTGATAGCCAAATTATTATGCAGTATTTTCCCCAAATGTACTTGGATTTGTATAGAGAAAAAAACTGCTACAGTTGTAGAAACATGAAAGATACAACACGAATTCAACTTTATCACTGATTTTGACACTTCTCAAACTCAACATCTTTACAGTGAAGAGCATCAATAATTTTTAAATGGTACATACGCTGATGGAATATGAGAACACAGGATATGACTATCAGATGAAAATTAAGCACAAGATATGAGGTTCAATACTAGGTAGTAATGGCCTGTGACAGCCTTTTCTGGCCTTAAGATTTCTTAAGGGAAAGATTTCTTAAGTAGTACAGTGTAGAACTAAAGGAAAAGCAAGTGCTCTGTTATGCTACTAACAAACCCACCAGCAGGTAAAGGACAGCTGTTTTCAGTAAGTGACAGGAGTATTTCCCCAAAAGCTGGACCCTGTAGACACATTTGCCTACAAATCACTGCCCTGCAAACTGTTCCCTACATCACCAGGGCCTCACCTTCATACACAGCTCTGCCTTATCAAAACCCACAAGCATGTTGATGATGTCAAACCCAGAAGTGGATTTGTTCTTCTGATGCACACCCCGAATTAATGCACACAAAGTCTGCAAAGGGAAAAAACAGAAGATAAGATGCAAGGCAACACCTCCAACTCAACAGCAAAACCCACCGCATGACCCTCTCCTAGCACTGGCAAAGCACAGACACTGAAATAAATACCACCAGCCTGGAAGCCACACATTTTGGCTGACCTCTCCTCCACCTCTATTGTTTCTAAGGAGGATCTTCTATGTTGAAAACTCAAGAAAACTGGAGAATATTTTTGTCCATATTTTTCCTGTTTGAGCACAAATTTCTTCTTGGCTACCACACTGAAATACCGAGTCTGACCAATAAAGTCTCCAAGGCTATTAGGCAGCTTAAGTTTTCCTAACTCCTTCATGTTTCTTGGTGCAGGCACTTGATTACTGCTTTATACCAAGTTCCTGGAGATCACTAGCAACACGTAGGCCTCAGCACACTATGCTTCCAGCTGACACTCCGAAAAATTTACAGACAGCACACGACTCATTTGCCCCAGGAGAGGGAACTATCTGTGATGACTTTTGCCATCAAGCACCTCTCAGGTCTGTGTAGTGGGGCATGAGCAGGAATCTAACCACTGCAGTTTAAGACTGCAGCCTAAATTCCCCATGAGAAGTAATCAGTTGCAGAAGATGTAAAGCTGAAGACAAGCAGACCTGAAGGAATTGGCAGACCTCTAGAACCATACAGGAGCTAAGGGTAAGGCAGACTTTCTTTTTTTTCATTACTGCCAGAGACAAGGCACTGGGCTAATCAAACCTTTGCTCACTACGGTCATTCTCAAGAAATGACTAATTAATTTTTGTCTTCAGGATCACTTCCCACATGAACACAATCTGCTTAAGGGAACACTCTCCCAACTTCAGCTCAGGTTCCTATTTACACTCACACAGCAGGATTCTAGACTTGAGCCCTGCCCTAACCTTTTCCAAGAGCCTGGATACAAGTCAGGGAATTCAGGGCTGGGCTGGGCTGTTTATACAGCTATAACTACAATATTTAATAGCATATCTTCAAACTAATTCTAAAAATAATAATAAAACAATACAAAATTATATGTCAGAGGTGTAGACATTAAGGTTTAAATCAACTTCTCCCAGCTCACTCCCTGTCCAATATCTCCTACAAGTGACTTCTCCAAACCTGAAATTCATATCCTGTATTCCTACAGCTGAGAGAAGCAAATGCATCAATATATTAAGAATCAGCTTTGTGAACTAGTAACATCAAACATCAAGACTGAGGAGGGGAGTTTCCCATACAAGACATGGGACAACAGAGCTTTGGTAAGGAATAATCCACAGGAAAATAGCTATTCATTCTGGGTGACAATTCTTCACGGCTCCCAATCAGGAAGTGTCCAGCTGGGACAGTTCTCTGTAAAAATTTCACACTAACTTCTCCAGAGGTTTATTTCTTTCTTGACCCATATGGAAATTCAAAAAGAAGGCTGAAATGAAGAACAGGTGAAAGTAGAATACAGAACTACATAGAGTGAGTACTCTTGAGCCCTCAGATGGACAGTCTGCAATGTGAACAAGCCCCCTTGTCTCCTCACCCATCCCCTTCATCCTCCATCACCTGAGCCTCCTGACTAGTTATTGCTCTGCAAAGCCTAAAGAGACAATGAATGTTTGTAACCTCCACAGACAATAAGCAGCAACTGTTCTGCAAACACGACTTCTCCTCAGAAGCAAAGAAAGGAGCATAAGGTGTTTGATACCAGCAGCAAATATATTGCCTTATCTGAAGCTAAAGACAGCATTGCCTGTCTCCCAGCATGGTACCTGTAATGCATTGACCACTCTGATTGGGTGCTCCTCACCCAGTGCCTGGATGCAGTGCTGAAACAAGCAGTTGATGTTCTCTTTGATCTTCATTAACTCTTCTCCATCCAGGGCCTCCAACTTGCCTTCTAGATACTCCAGGTTGACCTGTCAGGTTAAGCAGCAGTTCAGGCATGTTACACCATCACTGGCACCTTAGAAACACAAGTCCTCACACTGACAGTCTGCCACCTCCTAGGCAGAACAGCATCAGCAAATCAGAGGATGTTCAATTTCTGTTACCTTCATGAGAAATAGCTCCTCCCAAAACCTGGGGTTGCATTTACTGGGGTCCTCTGTCTGCAAGGAAAAGAAAGAGCCAGGAGGGCAAATAAGAAGAAATCATTCAGACAGAATCTAAAGAAAATCATTATCACAAGTAGCTCAGAGTCAGCACCACCCCACTGGATGAGCCAGAGGTCTCACTGTGCACAATTCAAGCTACACAGATTCCCAGAAACAGAAGCACCAACAGAAGCAGATCTCCAATGGGATGCCTCTGTTTATTTTCTGAATTGTTTTTTAAGAAATACTGGAAAAGCCATGACTTCCCATAGATCACAAATGGTGCTGGTAAACAAGACAAAGTGACAAAAAAAGAAGAACACAGAGCTCTGCATGACAGTAGGACAACCTGAAGCATGTGCTTACACTGTGCAGTTCTTACCTTGGGGGGAAAAAATCCACCATAAAGAGCCCTCAGCAGAAACTAAACCAATAAAATTTAACACAATGCTTTGGAAAGAAGAGATGCTCAACTCCTTACCGTGAAAATCTCATCATACATCAACACAACCTTTTCTTTCAATGACTTCTTGGAGGCTGAGGATTTCCGGAGCAGCCCACCCTTCTTCTCGGTTTGGGCCATGCTGTATACCCTGAAGGTAAGAACAGACAAAAAAGGCTCAGAAAATGTGAACTTTTCTTCAAGGCATATCCGGCCTGACTCAGCCATGAAAGACTTTTTCACTGGACTGAAATACCAACAGTCTGACAAGCACAGAGGCTTTATGACTATACCAGATAAGAAATCAGATCAAAGGACACATCCAGTCCTATATCCCGTTTCAAAGAATGATGCAGAAGTCCAGACAAAGGCAGAAACAGAATAAGCTCCTTTTGGACAAATTTCCTTAATTCTTCTCTACTAGAAACTGATTCAAGATCCAGACCAATGCATTTTACATCTAGAAAAGTATGTAATTTTTAATCTCATTGGAGGAACTGTGATACTTATTTTCAAATGGATACCTAGTCCTCTTTGATGCTGGTCAAACCTCAAGAGCATCTGGTGACGAAGCTCCTGAAACTGTTTGAAAGCCTTTTATTTTTTTCTCTTCTCTAAAAAGCTGTTTAATTTGCGGCCTACCAAAGCACTTCAAATTCTGCTTTTGCACTCAGAGGTGGCATCCAACACTAGGAAACACTTGGCTGCAAAGCCTCCCTAAAGCACTCCTGCCACCCTTGCTCATCTCTACCTCTGCAACCTTGGCATCCCTCATCTGTGCCAGCTGCTCTGCAAATCAAGCCAGAGAGGAACTCCAGCCTCAAAAGCATCCCATGTGGTTCAGTTTTGGGAGGAGGGTGGGTTTTTTTAAACCAGCTGAATTTCATGATCCATTTGACAGTAAAGGGTTTTCTAAAAACACAAAGAAGTTTTACTATCATTAATTGGTGTCTTACTGACTATCCCACTAAAAAACTAGAAAAAGGAAGCATCATTATTACAAAATGAGCCATTTCACAAAGTAACAGCCATAGCTGTGGTCCTGAGCCTTCTGAAACAGACTTCCCATTCAGGGGTTGAGCCTCAAACTGCAAATATGTATTTATCTGCAATCGCAGACTTTCCTGGTCAGCATCACAGCTTCAGCACTGTTCTAACTTCCTCTATCACCACAGCATGTCAGAGGTACTTAGCAGAAAGGGAATGCCATCCCTTCTCATACCCCCGAGCTCCCAACCTTTCTCCCATACCTCCAGAGGTAATTACACACATGGCAGCAGCATACCACAGGCAAAGGCTTAAGTCATGCTCCAGAAAAACACAGGCAGGCTCTTGTGGAAGTTGCACTCAGCCATGATAAATTATGCATAGAGAGGTAAGTTCACTGCTGTCAGCATCTAAGACCCCAGAGCTTTCTGAGCTGGCAGCCATGGAGACAGCTTTGGATGTAACCTCCACACCAGACTGCCTGAACCCCTTCCACAACCACAGCAGGTTTAGATCTGTCTTCCCCTCAAAGACCAAGGTGCAGCAACTACTGAATACCAGTTCCATATCTCTTTTATCCACATTCTTTCCACTGTAGACAGCTTTTACTTAACTTAATCTACAACTATGCTCTTAACTAGGTCTCTCAGGCTCCCAGAGTTGGTTATTCAAACATCCACCCCTTGAGCCATAAGTCTTGGTTCTAAGTGGCAGAAAAACATTTTTAGACCTGGAGAAACAACGCTGCTGCAACAGACCCTACCTCAGGTGTGAAGGGAAGGAGCTTCACCTGGATGGGAGAGAGCAGGACAAAGAGCAGCAGCTCTCACACCTGAAAAGATAGGATTTACATAGACAGGCAGGGATGTGTTCTGTCTTCGCACTAGAAAGGGAATATGTACATACGACTGGTTACAGGCTGGCGTGTGTGCTGGAGTGAGAATGGAAACAGCCCCAAGACACACTGACAGAAGAAAGCTTAGCATCTACTGCACCATAACCTTCTGTAAACACCAAAATTATTCCTGTACCTAGTAGGTCTATGAATCCAATTAAGGAGGAAAAAGGCTTCCGACTAACAAATGAAAAAGAAAATATTATTCAATCATCTTGATAGTTTCTCTTTTACAGATTTTGCACTATTTTTAAACTGCCATGGGAAATAAAACATTATTCTAACTAAAAACATAATTGGAAACAGAGAGAAATCTATTAAAAGTCAAATCAAGAGTGATGTCACTTTTAGCCTAATGATAAAATTCTTGCCCAAGATTGCATAAAACCATTTTCCTGCTAGAATTTTAACTTCTGAACCTAAAGCAGCTGACAGCCCCAGCATACAAACACATCCATCAGTGTGCTTCCAATTGAATTACTGCTAACGAATCCCAATGTCAAAACTAATAAACTAACTCTCAGTGCTTCTAGGTCAACGTTCTCACATCAAATGTGTACGTGAATGGGAAGGGATCAATACACTCACTCTGCTTAGTCCCTGGACTTTCAGAGCTGCATTTTAACACTTTTCCTACATTTCCAGAAAGACAGAAAAATCTAAATCCCTCAAGACACAAAGGTTTGATGCAGGGTGAGCATCCGAGGGATCGCATGATCATGTGAAAATTCTAGTCTCTGTCAAAATGGGACTTGGGATTCACATTCTCTCAACCAAAGCTGCACAGGGCACATACAAAAACGACTGCTGGAGGCAAGGATTAAATAATGTTCTTGCTTATAATTTGCTGTTCTACAAATGAGCATATGGAAGAGCAAGGAGGGAAAAGTAAAAGCTGCCTTTCATGCCAATGCTTTATTAGGCTGTGCTTGTTTCATGACCTATGATGATCAGGCTGTACAAATGGCTTCTGCTTTTCACGTTATGCAATTACATTTTCTAGATGTCAAAGACAAACAGAAAACTGCATTTTGCTAATGGAGACCTTCCAGGAAGCTGCAGAAAACAACAGTGAAATGCACAAAACATTTATAAATAAGTTGTAAAGGTGTCAAATCATCAAGATGCCATGACAGCTTACAGGAACAACACCACTGAATATAGTTAACAATTTTCCTTTAAACTCCTCATTTAAAAAGCATCAGTGCATTTTCCACATTTTGGGTTCAAATGGATAATTTATTCTGTCAGTAGGTCATTCCCATTAACACATGCTGCTAAGTGAATCCTGCTGCATCCACTGACTGCACAAGGGAACTATGCCTCAGGGCCAAGAGAAGCACACGCATGGGGATTTTTAGAACAACAAGTACTTTGCTGTGCAGCAGAAGATCCAAGATGCTTCATCTGGAACTGAAATAGAACTCAACAGAGCACGAGTCTTGGCAGCTCAAAGGCAGGAAGATAAAAGCCATGGCAGACAGAAGTTCAGGCAGATTCTTGCTTTATCTTTATCAACCCTGGGATCTTCCCAGTCAGGAAGAAAGGGATGAACACATCCAACCATCCACCTCCTTTCTGTTTCGTTCCAGAACTCATAGCAGAGATTCCAACCTAACATATGACATTCCAATGAACATAGCTCTGTTAGCTTTTGGTTAGAGTAGCTGCAGGAAAAATGAATCTGACATTCTGAGTCTGAGACTTACTCAGACTTGTGCACACTGAAAATTGTGGATGCTCCACATTGTCACTCAGCATCTGTACAGACTTATTTGTATTCCACAGATCATCTTTTAGGAGCAAAAATACTGCAGAGAAGAAAACACTAATGCACATTTACACTATAATGACATCAGGAGCCAAAACTTGTAACTTGTATAATCTTGTGTGCAGCCCATCAAGCACAGCATTTTTCATTCATTTGCCCTGGACAACAAACCTGAAAGTTTTCAAGATTGCAGATGCATATACACAACCCTCATATGCAACCAAATGTGAATATGAATAAGTAGATATTTTTTTTCAGTGTGGACTCCTCAAAAAATTTACTGTAACACTTCATGGCTAAATACAAAAGAATACAGAAGACATAAAATGGTATTTTCCACACATTGACTTACTTGGAAAACCATTTATCCCCTATCTGAAAAAGGCTGTGTAAATGATCTGCACTAGTTTGTTCATGTCAAAACCCTGAACTTCAATCAATATTTATAAAAGACCCTGAATAAGAACTGAGATACTTTTGCTTTTAGAATCCAATATCCCTTGACTCGCCAGCGCTACTAAGACTGGACTCACTTGTTCAAATACTTCAAGGCCAGTAATTGTCTCCTCCCCCCCAACCATGCACTTGGGACTCAGTGTGATCATGCTTTGCCTTTCAAGGCATTCTGCAGGTGCATCATTCAAGTCTAAAGAAACGTTGCTCAAAAACCGTCACAATCATGCAAGAGGCAGAGATAGACAGGCCCTGTCTAAAAGTTAACCTACAGCTTCTAAAGCAGCATGTTTTAATCTCATTAAATTCTTCACTGAAGTACCAGGAAAAGCTTATGCTTAATCTATGTGATCAATCTGAGGAGTAAATACTGGACTGAGTAACAGGCAGCTAAAAAACAGATCCCAGTGCTTGTCCATCACTGGAAGCAATAGACAACTTGCATCCTGCACAAGAGTTTACGAATCCCAACGCATGGAAAGTGCCTGGACCTAGATCAAGCTCCAGTATTAAAACCCCCAGGACCACCTAACAGCAGCCTGGCAGACCACTAGTGAAAACAGAGAGAAAGAACACACTGGGCTAGATTTTGTCAAGGCTTTAGCAACCATGACCAAATTTCTGCTATAAGCAGTTAGGTTTTGTGCTAGTACATCCACACTGCTTTTATATTCCATCCATTCTTTACACCCTCATTTGGATATTGTCCATTGGCAAGAAAACTGCTCAGGCTGTACTTAAAACTGTAACGTGACTCAACCCACCAAGGGAAACTGCAACACTCATGGCATACAAATCCTGGATCCATCTGGCAGAATTTCCAGGTGCTCTCATGCAGTGTGTAATGAGAAACATATTCTGAGAGTGTGCTGATGACAAAAACCCACATAGATCCTACTTCTTTTTCTACAGTACCAAGCAACACCTCCAGCACAGTCACAGTACATACATTTTTACTGACAAGTCCTTCCATCCCGCTCAGAGTGGTACACGTGCTTCTACATAGTACAGTCTAAAGTTATACCACTACTGACCTATTTTTGCCCCCTTGAAAAACAGGAAAAGCAGCTTCCTAATGCAGTTAGTCACAGACTACCCCCCACTACACCTGCTTTAGTAATGATATACAAGAAAAACATTCAAGCAACATTTTTAACACTTCATCCACATAATTGCGTTTCATTTCTATCTGTCCAGTTAAAAGAACACCCAATCCATCAACTTCACACCACCAGCTAGTTACACTTCTTTGCTGTCAAGTCCATCTAAGCAAGCACCACTTTTTCCAAATTAATTTTTTCATTTCACACAACTTCTCTACATTCCTGGTCCAATGCCCAGCTCTCTCATGTCAGAGAGACTCTTTGGGTTTCCACTTTTCCAGGCCTTCAGTATCCACCCCACCTAGTTTATCATGAAACACTCCACACTGCCTTTACACGCCCACCTAAAAGCTCATGCCACGTGGAGATCTTTCCAGATGCTTCCCTTCTGAGGAAGAACACTCCACTTGTAACCTTCCCCACCCTCAGCTTCAGGTGTGGATCCAAGGCCCATGTTGAATACAGTGCAGCTACATGACCTTGGCTCCAACTTCTGAGGTAGCTGCTCTAATCTAAAAATCATAGAATCATAGAATCAACCGGGTTGGAAGAGACCTCAAAGATCGAGTCCAACCTTACTGTCATTACTAGACCATGGCACTAAGTGCCACATCCAGTCTCATCTTGAAAGCCTCCAGGGATGGTGAATCTACCACCTCCCTGGGCAGCACATTCCAATGCCTGAAGCTGTACAGTAAAATCACACCAAGATAAGAAAGGTAGAGCTGCAGAGTAACATTTTTGAGATATGCACCATTAGCAGCACAAGTACGCAGGGACTAAAACAGAAACATAAAACGGTATGCTATAATTAAAAAAAAAAAAAGAAAAAATTCAAAAAAAAGAAAAACACAACACAAAAAAACACAACAAACAGAACAAAAAAAACCACCAGGGAGCCAGAATATACCAACTCAGCAATTCTAAGCAGCAGAGCGTGACCCTTCCCCTCCTGAGGGATGGCTGCATGGTGTGTTAGCAGAGGGGGTGAACAGATGAATGCTTAGCCTAGCAGCTCATTAAAGCCTCACTGTTCCTTTTGTGCATGCAGGAACTGTTTAACATTTTCACCCTGTACATACCCTGCCCACAGTCTCTCTTTGCACACAGCAAAAAGTGCCCTAAATGACACAGTGGATCACCCTACTATTATTATTGGAAAAACGAACTGATGTCCTTTCCTCCCCCCTCAAAATTCCTCTTAAACATTTTTGCCACACTTCCTGCTAGAGGTCAAACAGCTGGTGAACTGCAATCATCACATACTGCAATGATCCAAATTATCTCACTGCTTTGCACATCCCACCCACCTGCTTACCCTCATTGGCTCTCGTCATATATTCAGATTACAGGCTCTGCTTAAGAGCAAACTTTCTAACAGCGACATCTGCAACACGGTTTGACCGAGGCTGCTGGTTTGCTCACGCAGCAAGTGCCTTTGCCTTTAACGTAAGAAACATCACAAGCTCTCGCTGCTTTAGCAGTGTTTACTGCTCCCCTTGGCTGTGCCCGTGCAAGTGCTCGTGGGACCGTGAGGTAAACCACCTTTTCCTAGACACAGTTATCTTCAGCCCAGCCCACCTCGCAGCCCGGGGAAC
>NW_008673161.1:0-2288 GCF_000695815.1 Acanthisitta chloris
CAATCACTCAGCCAGAGTTAATTCAGGGAAAAAACCAACCCAAACTCACATATTTCACAGATTGCTTCAGATATGAACTATTACTAATAACAGCTAAAATAGTCTCATACCTACAGTTCATACTGTTAAATGAGGCAGAAAGGAGCCAGAAAAGACAGCAGAAGGAGCTAAAAAATTTAAAATATCTACCTAAAAATCTGAGTACTATTGTATTTAATCATCTTAATATATGTCAACGAATTTGCCACACAAGTTCAGTTAAAAAGCAGAAGGCCAATGGGGCACACTATACTGTGACCTTTTAACATCAGTTGGTGAAAGTTAAGTCTTTGTCTCCACTGAATATTCACCTTCCTATAACTTACAAGGCAGTTCCTATTTTATTCTAAAAAGCTATCAATTCCTAACGAATTGTGCAAAATGCTTTGAAATAGTATAAGTGACTTCAAAATACTAAGTTTTCCACATCTGGATGACTCTAGGAACAAGCATAATTGCTGAATAGCAACAAAAGACCTCTTAAAAAAACAAGAGTTTCACAGAATCGCAGACAGCTGAGGTGGAAGGGACCTCTGGATGTCACTTGGTCCAGCCCTCTGCTCAAGCAGGGCCATCTAGACCAGCTTGCCTGGGATTGTGTCTAGATAGCTTTTGGTTATCTCCAAAGAGGAAAATTCCACAGCACCCCTGGGCCACCTGTGCTGGTGCTCAGCCACGCTGACAGTAAGGAAGTATTCCCTGGTGTTCAGATGGCACCTCCTGTGCTTCAGCTTGTGCCCACAGCCTCTGGTCCTGTCCATGGACACCACTGCAAAGACCCTGGCCCTGTCCTCTCTGCACTGTCCCTTCAGGTGTTTATAGACTTTGACAAGACCCCCCTGAGCCTTCTGAACAGCCCCAGCTCACTCAGTCTTCCCTTGTAGGAAAGATGCTCCAGACCCTTCATCATCTCTGTGACTCTTCGCTGGAGTCTCTCCAGTATGTCCATGCCTCTCTTGTACTGGGAAGCCCAGAACTAGACCCAGCACCCCAGGTGTTGCCTCGCTGGTGGCAAGGAGGAGGAGCATTATCTTAGCCCCCATACACCAAACTATGCATCAAACATTATTCCAAGATCGATCTCTCAGCGAAAACAACCCCACAAACACGTAATTGTGGGTTTCCTTCTGATAAAAATATCACACTTATCATAATCCTGTTAGTATCAACAACAATATTATACCATATATTTCTTAGAATCACAGTTATTGAGGTTGGAGGAGACCTAAGATCATCTAGTCCAACCATTAACCTGTCACTGCTGAAACCCCTAAACGTTAAACCATTTCCTCCAGCACCAGATCCAGATACCTCTTAGACACTTCCAGGAATGGTGACTCCACCACCTCCCTGGGCAACCTATTCCAGTCCCCTAACAAGGAAACAATTTTTTCTAACATCCAATCTGACTCACCCCTGTCTCAGCTCAGGGCCATTCCCTCTAGTCCTCTCCCTGCAGACACGACAGAAGAGACCATCATTAAAAGAAAACAAGAATTATTAACCTGTAGGCAGTTTTGATAAGGAAATATGAAAGCTGACCTTTATCTTTCTCTTTGATTTAAAGACATCTGTTTACAGCTTTTGCATAGATGAGAAATGCAAAGAAAAACGCAACATTCAATACATAGGAAGGAAGCCAAAATTGCCATAGATTCAAATAAGTGTCTTTATGAAACACCTAAGCATTAGAGTAACTCATGATACTTTATTATAGGTTGTTCATCACCTGTTCTGCACTGACACTTGTTTGTTCATTCTCTGCCTTGTGTATGGATGTGCTTGTATTTTCCACAGCACATTACTTAAAGATACTGTCCCATAAGAAGTTCAGATCTGCATCATATACACTCTAGTACAAACCTTACATCAGCTCCTGAGCATCTCCAAGAAACAATGCCAAACATTTCCATGCTTCACAAAGCTTTTTCAAAAAAAGATAGAGCAAATACCCAAAAGACACCATATTTAAGACTTCTAACAGTGCAACTCTAGAATCTTTCATACAACTTCAGATAAAATTACCATCCAAGAGAACGAAATGTCTCAGAGAGCTTAGACAGTCATTGTAAGTATCAGAAATATACAAACACTGACTATTGCTGCAACTGAGCAAACGAACACGGCAGTTTTTCCGCTGTTGATTAAATCATCATATAAGTCACATCAAGTCAGTTAAAGCTGGCAGTCACGTCTGTGACAACATCTGTAATTGTTTCTGGCCTATTTGTTTCTAATAATAGTGTCTG
>NW_008673162.1:0-1138 GCF_000695815.1 Acanthisitta chloris
CAACCCTTAAATTCTATGATTCTTTCTTTTATTTAATAATGTATTTCAAAGCACAGCAGTTTCAATAAAACACAACTTCATAAACATAACCAATATGGGTTAATTTATGAGAATTCAGGATACTTTGAAGCAAGAGCTGTCAGCGTGCACAACTGCTATTTAAACACTTCTGACAAGGCTAAGGAAAAAAAAGGCATTCTGAAAAATCGTGACACACTGCTATGAGATTACACTATCTTTGCTGGCACGCAAGTAAGAGCTCCAGGCTGATCTCCAAATGTGAAATGGTCATGGATCAAGGCTCTTTACCTTTGACTGGCACTTTACACACGTACTTTAACCCCTTCAGCTTCTGGTGCAATATACTTCTGTGTTTGTAGACTTATCCAAAGAGCAGACATGAACCACACTTGGCTTTTTATGGTTCTTATTATCCAAACAGCCTAACAGAAGATTTTGCGATTCCCAGCTAAAGAAGTGCTCACGAGTATGTGCATGCCCAGAGTACCAAAAGGTAGCACCAAGTCTGTTTTACTTGCAGATAACATTTTTGAGTGTTGACTCAATTTAGAAAACAAAATTAATTTCACCAGTATCACATGAGCATACCTGTACACTGCTGGTGTTTAAACCCCCTTCTTACTAAATATCTAGAGAATGAGTGCCACTGGCTCAAAACATTAATGACTGACCAAAAACAAGAGGAGATGCAAATATAGCACGAATGCTAAAGAAGACAATTTACATCAAGAAAACTTAGGAGAGCATATCTTATTATTTTTTAAGGAAAAGGAAATCGCCATAATGACAGCTACAATATAAGGCTCTGCCTAACGTGACTGTTACCCTTCTCCTCTCAAAATTGTACCAGCAAATCAGAATATATACCAAACTTATGCTGGCAGAATAAAAAGCTTGGCAGACTTTTCTTCTTTAAAAGACAGGCAAAAGGTATTCTTCACAGTAAGGACAGGAGGTACAGCAACCATGCCTGGCGACTATGATTAGGAAATTCATTTCTGTGAGGAGCTTAGCAAGAAAAGACACAGATTTCCAGGAGGAACTGTAGATAAATGCTGTTACTCATTGGTATTCATGCTGATTTACTGAAGAGCTTTGGATTTTGTCAAAAACATTC
>NW_008673162.1:1158-5585 GCF_000695815.1 Acanthisitta chloris
AAAACCCCCGCACAACAAAACCAAATAACAACAACAGAGTAAAATTTACTTACAGAAACCTGAACTAACAAGCAAAATAGAACCCAAAACGATAGAAGGAAAAAGCTGCACGGGAAACTGTATTACATAAGGAAGGGATAACTGGTATCCTGAAAGAGCTAAAAATACATGATTACAATTATTATTTAGCAGGAGAGGCTTATAAAACAAGGTGTTAAAACCAAATAACAACAACAGAGTAAAATTTACTTACAGAAACCTGAACTAACAAGCAAAATAGAACCCAAAACGATAGAAGGAAAAAGCTGCACGGGAAACTGTATTACATAAGGAAGGGATAACTGGTATCCTGAAAGAGCTAAAAATACATGATTACAATTATTATTTAGCAGGAGAGGCTTATAAAACAAGGTGTTTGATAGTGCACCTACAATTTAAACGGGAAAATGAGACACAAATGAACAAGTGTCCAGAACGGAAAACTGTCAGAACTGCTCTCATGAAGTGTTCTCCTGGGCAGATCATTATCATCACCATCAAAACATCAAAAAAAGAAATAACGAATGGGCTTCTAATTCTTCTATTTGAATACAGGCAATTTAAGATTTGTGACTATGCAAAGTCACCAATGCTGCAAGGAAGAATGGCTCCTACTGCAAGTGCTTTCACAAAGCACAAGAGCACATGAAGAATGGAGAAGCAGTTAGGGAGATTTGAAAACCATCAAAACTACATACAAAGTACATATTTGACATTTCCGTGAACATTTCAGCCCTGCTCCTCAGCGTCTCCTCTTGTTTAATAATTCTAGCTAGTTTCTATTACTTCTGCATGTCACCCATGAGGATTGGTTAAAGGAAGTAGTATTTTAGTAGACTAAAGGAGATCACAACACATACTTGGATTGCACTTCTTTTAAAGAGAGTGTCTCCTGGAGGCCTATGCTTTCATAATAGAATAGATTCTGTAACACTGCCTGGTCAAGGCATATTAGAAAATGGCACATACAATCAAATAAAAAAATGCAAATAAACTCTCATTTTTCTTTCTACCCTTCCCCACAGAAGTTCCAAAGAAAGTAGAATTCAAAGATGAGTCTACAGGTTTTGGACACATGTAGCAGAACTAACTAAACAGCACATAGCATGTAACTCCCCACTGTAAGAGCTGATGAGTTAAGCTGCACATGGAAAATGCTTTTCAATGACTTCCACAGCTGCCTACTTAACAACAGAGGACTGCTGGTAAAAAGGACTCCTGGATTAAATTCCATCCAATTTTAGGCAGTTGGGATGACAATCTGAGTGGTCAGATCCTGATACTCATATGCCCCCCAAGTTTAATGGGCTTCCTCCAGAAAACCCTAAATGTGCCTCATTTTAAAAAGCTGACAGCAATAACTCCAGAAATATCTACTCTTCATCCCAGCCCAGCTTCTCCTTTCTCCATATATATCACAGGTTTTTTTCCTTCTTCCTTACCCCAGAATTTCTAAAGATCCAGAGGAATCCCTTCATTTGTAGCACAAAACTGTCTGTACTCCCTTTTAATTTTGTGCAATCATTACCTGTTTCTTATCAAGCTGTTGGGTACTGATGCCAGGTATTAATTCTGATTTGCTTACCATGCAAACATGTAGATAAAGATGAAAGAGGCCACAAATATAACAAAAGAAAGAACTCTGGGTTTTGCTTTTTTTTAGATACGTTACCATTTCTTTCCAACCCTGGAAAAAAACCAAAGAAACATCTAAAGAAACAACTGAAGGCAAGCTTTTCATTTGCTCCAGCTCTTCAGCAAACTCAGGGCAAGCACAAGTCTTCAGCCTAAGGCAGATTCCACTGAAACTAAGACAACTTGACACTTCAGTAAATGTCGTCAGACAACATCCATCCAGTCTAGGAAGAATTTCCTTTTTTTTTTTTTTCCTTTTAAAACAAAGCTTACAGATTCAGTTGTGCTTTTTATTTTCCTTGGAATAGCACGGATTACTACAGTTTAGGATAACATAATTTAAGGAAAGTTTTCCAGGTAAGAGTTGTATATGAATGGGTCAGAATTCTCCCTTCCCTCAGAGCCATTTTCCTCCAGTCTTATATACCCACAAAGTCCAAGTATCAAGAATGCAAGTACAATCAGCTCACCCTCATAGTCAAAACTATTGGTCATCTCGCCAGTGAGTTTAAGGATGGCAGGGCTGGAAACCGTATTAACAGGAGAAGTGAGTACAAGTCCATTGGTAATAAAGCCCTTGACCACTAAAATAAGATGCAGGTAGCTAACACATTCCTTAAGAACAATTTTAACTACCCCAAGGGACCTTCGTCAGTGAAAAGCATAATCACAATGCACATCACTGTTTAACATGCAATTCTTATGCTATGGCTTTCTATAATACACTGGCTTTTCCCCCGAATTAAAAAGGGCACTGAACAATCTTGTAGCTAAATTTAAACTAGGAAAAAAGTGGGCAGATTGGTTCCAATTAGAAAACCCACAGTAAAACAGATTTTTATTTTAACTGTATATTGATTATGTAATTTCCAGCAAATACAAATTACTGTATTACAATCTATATTATATTAACAGTTTTAAGCAACACAGATGGAAAATTGCCTAGCATCATGAAGGAGTGCAAAGAAAGGTTCTAAGAAGCATTTCCAGAGTGAGTAAGCAGAGACAGCTGAAAATGCTAAGCAATCGAACTTCTTTTAATCTTTCCTGTAACTGCTCTCTGCAGCCTGATTGCAGGAAGTCCTTTTAACAGCGACTGGTGAGAGAATACAAAACTACTGACAGTTCTACAATATCCTCTACTGACAAATCCAAGGCAACTTGCATACCTGTACTAACATTTTTGTTATAAGCACCTTAAAGTAATATGAACTGGCACTGTTGCCACAAGTACTCTCCATCCTTCTCTTGCCCTGATTCCTACCATGCACTTTCTCCACTGCTCCCTAACTTTCTCCATTGCTCACTGAGAAGGCTGATATGAATCAAGAGTATTCAAGAAGAAAGGTTAACTTAATCCAGAACAATCATCCAACCTTAATCAGCAAACTACTCATTTTGTCACAATGCTATGCCAAAACTGCTCAATGTGGTTCTGTAGCTATGATATGTCGACACAAGTTCCAGAGCAGTGCTGAAATGTGTGTGTGCGCAGCAACTGCTGCCAGACTCTCATTCACATAAGCCTGTATGGATCAGAAAAAGGAGGACTCAGTCACATTACAGCCCAGTTGGTGGTTGTCTGCTTATCTACATTATAGATGTATTTTAAGACACAACTAACAATACTAACATCCAGGATTTAAGTTGCAAATTGGCACACTTGACCTTTTTCTGCAGTATCAAAATGCCTCAATTTTTCCCCTTTTTCGGCTTCATATATGCAGAATTCTAAGGACCAAAGATGTAAAATACTATGAATAGTTTTCTTTCTCCCAAGAAACGTACATTTTCTAGATCTGAATTGTTACTGCAAGAAGTTTTGGCTCTCTTTGTATTCAGTAAAGCCCAGTTTACATGCTAACAAAACAAACTGAATTTCCTTTATCTAATGATGGAATACACAAAGCAAAGCACTCTTGATTCCAGAAGATGCAAGGGGATTAACTGTGGTAGTGTAGAAAATAGGTATTCTGAACACTGCAAGACGTTTACCCCACAATGTAGTGAGGAAAATCACATTTGCAAGCAATACACCTGAAAACACATCACAAGATGAGAATCAATTCTAAGCACATATAACCTGCATGTGGCTTTAAATTCCTGTATCATTAATCCATGTAAAACCTAGTATTTTCAGTGCAGGGACAAAAGAAATGAGTACTATCTCACTGCACATTAAAACATTGATCCAGCATATCTGGACAAACTTTTGTACTCATAAACCAATAATTTTACTGTAAATTAATACTGAAGATTGTAGTCCTACCATATGAACTTAGAAACCTGAATGCAAACTGCAGTAAGACTCAGGAAGGGTTAAGAGTACTCAAATCTAGGTCTTTTCATTGGAAAGCAATTATAGCAACTTGTATTTGGAAGAAGTTTAATATATACCAAATAAATGTGATTTGCCTGAAGTGATTCATCCCCTCATCTTCACTGATGCACAGTCACCAATATTTAAGAAAATATCACCCAAAAAGAAGTTTTAAGATAGAAAAGTAGCCTTTAAAAACAACCTAGAAAAATTCACTTGGCAACTGAGCCTTTTCTGCTAGAAAACATATATTCATTTTTAAGAATAACAAAAACTGAGGAAGGGAATATACTCTTAATTAACCACTTGTAAAGGAGACTCTTTAAATTTAAATTGACACTAGTCAATTTACTGGTACAACACATTTTCCAAACTGCAGCATTACTGGCATCATGAACCACTGTTGCTTGTCACAACTTCCCCCCCCCCCCAA